>NC_133141.1:78533799-78608799 GCF_048418815.1 Hemitrygon akajei | reverse complement strand
ATACAGGGTCACGGTGGGGAGAATCAATCCCAGTCTGATATACAGGGTCAGGGTGGGGAGAATCAATCCCAGTCTGATATACAGGGTCAGGGTGGGGAGAATCAATCCCAGTCTGATATACAGGGTCACGGTGGGGAGAATCAATCCCAGTCTGATATACAGGGACAGGGTCGGGAGAATCAATCCCAGTCTGATATACAGGGTCAGGGTGGGGAGAATCAATCCCAGTCTGATATACAGGGTCAGGGTGGGGAGAATCAATCCCAGTCTGATATACAGGGTCAGGGTGGGGAGAATCAGTCCCAGTCTGATATACAGTGTCAGGGTGGGGAGAATCAATCCCAGTCTGATATACAGGGTCACGGTGGGGAGAATCAATCCCAGTCTGATATACAGGGTGAGGGTGGGGAGAATCAATCCCAGTCTGATATACAGGGTCAGGGTGGGGAGAATCAATCCCAGCCTGATATACAGGGTCATGGGGAGAATCAATCCCAGTCTGATATACAGGGTCAGGGTGGGGAGAATCAATCCCAGTCTGATATCCAGGCTCAGGGTGGGGAGAATCAATCCCAGTCTGATATACAGGGTCAGGGTGGGGAGAATCAATCCCAATCTGATATACAGGGTCAGGGTGGGGAGAATCAATCCCAGTCTGATATACAGGCTCAGGGTGGGGAGAATCAATCCCAGTCTGATATACAGGGTCAGGGTGGGGAGAATCAATCCCAGTCTGATATACAGGGTCAGGGTGGGGAGAATCAATCCCAGTCTGATATACAGGGTCAGGGTGGGGAGAATCAATCCCAGTCTGATATACAGGCTCAGGGTGGGGAGAATCAATCCCAATCTGATATACAGGGTCAGGGTGGGGAGAATCAATCCCAGTCTGATATACAGGGTCAGGGTGGGGAGAATCAATCCCAGTCTGATATACAGGCTCAGGGTGGGGAGAATCAATCCCAGTCTGATATACAGGGTCAGGGTGGGGAGAATCAATCCCAGTCTGATATCCAGGCTCAGGGTGGGGAGAATCAATCCCAGTCTGATATACAGGGTCATGGGGAGAATCAATCCCAGTCTGATATACAGGGTCAGGGTGGGGAGAACCAATCCCATTCTGATATACAGAGTCAGGGTGGGGAGAATCAATCCCAGTCTGATATACAGGGTCAGGGTGGGGAGAATCAATCCCAGTCTGATATACAGGGTCAGGGTGGGGAGAATCAATCCCAGTCTGATATACAGGGTCAGGGTGGGGAGAATCAATCCCAGTCTGATATACTAGGTCAGGGTGGGGAGAATCAATCCCAGTCTGATATACAGAGTCAGGGTGGGGAGAATCAATCCCAGTCTGATATACAGGGTCAGAGTGGGGAGAATCAATCCCAGTCTGATATACAGGGTCAGGGTGGGGAGAATCAATCCCAGTCTGATATACAGGGTCAGGTTGGGGAGAATCAATCCCAGTCCGATATACAGGGTCAGGGTGGGGAGAATCAATCCCAGTCTGATATACAGGGTCAGGGTGGGGAGAATCAATCCCAGTCTGATATACAGGGTCAGGGTGGGGAGAATCAATCCCAGTCTGATATACAGGGTCAGGGTGGGGAGAATCAATCCCAGTCTGATATACAGGGTCAGTGTGGGGAGAATCAATCCCAGTCTGATATACAGGGTCAGGGTGGGGAGAATCAATCCCAGTCTGATATACAGGGTCAGTGTGGGGAGAATCAATCCCAGTCTGATATACAGGGTCACGGTGGGGAGAATCAATCCCAGTCTGATATACAGGGTCAGGGTGGGGAGAATCAATCCCAGTCTGATATACAGGGTCAGGGTGGGGAGAATCAATCCCACTCTGATATACAGGGTCAGTGTGGGGAGAATCAATCCCAGTCTGATATACAGGGTCAGTGTGGGGAGAATCAATCCCACTCTGATATACAGGGTCAGTGTGGGGAGAATCAATCCCAGTCTGATATACAGGGTCAGGGTGGGGAGAATCAATCCCAGTCTGATATACAGGGTCAGTGTGGGGAGAATCAATCCCAGTCTGATATACAGGGTCAGTGTGGGGAGAATCAATCCCAGTCTGATATACAGGGTCAGTGTGGGGAGAATCAATCCCAGTCTGATATACAGGGTCAGTGTGGGGAGAATCAATCCCAGTCTGATATACAGGGTCAGGGTGGGGAGAATCAATCCCAGTCTGATATACAGGGTCAGTGTGGGGAGAATCAATCCCAGTCTGATATACAGGGTCAGTGTGGGGAGAATCAATCCCAGTCTGATATACAGGGTCAGGGTGGGGAGAATCAATCCCAGTCTGATATACAGGGTCAGTGTGGGGAGAATCAATCCCAGTCTGATATACAGGGTCAGTGTGGGGAGAATCAATCCCAGTCTGATATACAGGGTCAGTGTGGGGAGAATCAATCCCAGTCTGATATACAGGGTCAGGGTGGGGAGAATCAATCCCAGTCTGATATACAGGGTCAGGGTGGGGAGAATCAATCCCACTCTGATATACAGGGTCAGTGTGGGGAGAATCAATCCCAGTCTGATATACAGGGTCAGGGTGGGGAGAATCAATTCCAGTCTGATATACAGGGTCAGGGTGGGGAGAATCAATCCCAGTCTGATATACAGGGTCAGGGTGGGGAGAATCAATCCCAGTCTGATATACAGGGTCATGGGGAGAATCAATCCCAGTCTGATATACAGGGTCAGGGTGGGGAGAATCAATCCCAGTCTGATATACTAGGTCAGGGTGGGGAGAATCAATCCCAGTCTGATATACAGGGTTATGGGGAGAATCAATCCCAGTCTGATATACAGGGTCAGTGTGGGGAGAATCAATCCCAGTCTGATATACAGGGTCAGGGTGGGGAGAATCAATCCCAGTCTGATATACAGGGTCAGGGTGGGGAGAATCAATCCCAGTCTGATATACAGGGTCAGGGTGGGGAGAATCAATCCCAGTCTGATATACAGGGTCAGGGTGGGGAGAATCAATCCCAGTCTGATATACAGGGTCAGTGTGGGGAGAATCAATCCCAGTCTGATATACAGGGTCAGGGTGGGGAGAATCAATCCCAGTCTGATATACAGGGTCAGGGTGGGGAGAATCAATCCCAGCCTGATATACAGGGTCATGGGGAGAATCAATCCCAGTCTGATATACAGGGTCAGGGTGGGGAGAACCAATCCCATTCTGATATACAGAGTCAGGGTGGGGAGAATCAATCCCAGTCTGATATACAGGGTCAGGGTGGGGAGAATCAATCCCAGTCTGATATCCAGGCTCAGGGTGGGGAGAATCAATCCCAGTCTGATATACAGGGTCATGGGGAGAATCAATCCCAGTCTGATATACAGGGTCAGGGTGGGGAGAACCAATCCCATTCTGATATACAGAGTCAGGGTGGGGAGAATCAATCCCAGTCTGATATACAGGGTCAGGGTGGGGAGAATCAATCCCAGTCTGATATACAGGGTCAGGGTGGGGAGAATCAATCCCAGTCTGATATACAGGGTCAGGGTGGGGAGAATCAATCCCAGTCTGATATACTAGGTCAGGGTGGGGAGAATCAATCCCAGTCTGATATACAGAGTCAGGGTGGGGAGAATCAATCCCAGTCTGATATACAGGGTCAGGGTGGGGAGAATCAATCCCAGTCTGATATACAGGGTCAGGGTGGGGAGAATCAATCCCAGCCTGATATACAGGGTCATGGGGAGAATCAATCCCAGTCTGATATACAGGGTCAGGGTGGGGAGAATCAATCCCAGTCTGATATACAGGGTCAGGGTGGGGAGAATCAATCCCAGTCTGATATACAGGGTCAGGGTGGGGAGAATCAATCCCAGTCTGATATACAGGGTCAGGGTGGGGAGAATCAATCCCAGTCTGATATACAGGGTCAGGGTGGGGATAATCAATCCCAGTCCGATATACAGGGTGAGGGTGGGGAGAATCAATCCCAGTCCGATATACAGGGTCAGGGTGGGGAGAATCAATCCCAGTCTGATATACAGGGTCAGGGTGGGGAGAATCAATCCCAGTCCGATATACAGGGTCAGGGTGGGGAGAATCAATCCCAGTCTGATATACAGGGTCAGGGTGGGGAGAATCAATCCCAGTCCGATATACAGGGTCAGGGTGGGGAGAATCAAGCCCAGTCTGATATACAGGGTCAGGGTGGGGAGAATCAATCCCAGTCTGATATACAGGGTCAGGGTGGGGAGAATCAATCCCAGTCTGATATACAGGGTCAGGGTGGGGAGAATCAATCCCAGTCTGATATACAGGTCAGGGTGGGGAGAATCAATCCCAGTCTGATATACAGTGTCACGGTGGGGAGAATCAATCCCAGTCTGATATACAGGGTCAGGGTGGGGAGAATCAATCCCAGTCCGATATACAGGGTCAGGGTGGGGAGAATCAATCCCAGTCTAATATACAGGGTCAGGGTGGGGAGAATCAATCCCAGTCTGATATACAGGGACAGGGTGGGGAGAATCAATCCCAGTCTGATATACAGTGTCAGGGTGGGGAGAATCAATCCCAGTCTGATATACTGGGTCAGGGTGGGGTGAATCAATCCCAGTCTGATATACAGGGTCATGGTGGGGTGAATCAATCCCAGTCTGATATACAGGGTCAGGGTGGGGAGAATCAATCCCAGTCTGATATACAGGGTCAGGGTGGGGAGAATCAATCCCAGTCTGATATACTGGGTCAGGGTGGGGAGAATCAATCCCAGTCTGATATCCAGGGTCACGGTGGGGAGAATCAATCCCAGTCTGATATACAGGGTCAGGGTGGGGAGAATCAATCACAGTCTGATATACAGGTCAGGGTGGGGAGAATCAATCCCAGTCTGATATACAGGTCAGGGTGGGGAGAATCAATCCCAGTCTGATATACAGGGTCAGGGTGGGGAGAATCAATCCCAGTCTGATATACAGGGTCAGGGTGGGGAGAATCAATCCCAGTCTGATATACAGGGTCATGGGGAGAATCAATCCCAGTCTGATATACAGGGTCAGGGTGGGGAGAATCAATCCCAGTCTGATATACAGGGTCATGGGGAGAATCAATCCCAGTCTGATATACAGGGTCAGGGTGGGGAGAATCAATCCCAGTCTGATATACAGGGTCAGGGTGGGGAGAATCAATCCCAATCTGATATACAGGGTCAGGGTGGGGAGAATCAATCCCAGTCTGATATACAGGGTCAGGGTGGGGAGAATCAATCCCAGTCTGATATACAGGGTCAGGGTGGGGAGAATCAATCCCAATCTGATATACAGGGTCAGGGTGGGGAGAATCAATCCCAGTCTGATATACAGGGTCAGGGTGGGGAGAATCAATCCCAGTCTGATATACAGGGTCAGGGTGGGGAGAATCAATCCCAATCTGATATACAGGGTCAGGGTGGGGAGAATCAATCCCAATCTGATATACAGGGTCAGGGTGGGGAGAATCAATCCCAGTCTGATATTCAGGGTCAGGGTGGGGAGAATCAATCCCAGTCTGATATACAGGGTCAGGGTGGGGAGAATCAATCCCAGTCTGATATACAGGGTCAGGGTGGGGAGAATCAATCCCAGTCTGATATACAGGGTCAGGGTGGGGAGAATCAATCCCAGTCTGATATACAGGGTCAGGGTGGGGAGAATCAATCCTAGTCTGATATACAGGGTCAGTGTGGGGAGAATCAATCCCAGTCTGATATACAGTGTCAGGGTGGGGAGAATCAATCCCAGTCTGATATACAGGGTCAGGGTGGGGAGAATCAATCCCAGTCTGATATACAGGGTCAGGGTGGGGAGAATCAATCCCAGTCTTATATACAGGGTCAGGGTGGGGAGAATCAATCCCAGTCTGATATACAGGGTCAGGGTGGGGAGAAACAATCCCAGTCTGATATACAGGGTCAGGGTGGGGAGAATCAATCCCAGTCTGATATACAGGGTCAGGGTGGGGAGAATCAATCCCAGTCTGATATACAGTGTCACGGTGGGGAGAATCAATCCCAGTCTGATATACAGGGTCAGGGTGGGGAGAATCAATCCCAGTCTGATATACTAGGTCAGGGTGGGGAGAATCAATCCCAGTCTGATATACAGGGTCAGGGTGGGGAGAATCAATCCCAGTCTGATATACTAGGTCAGGGTGGGGAGAATCAATCCCAGTCTGATATACAGGGTCCGGGTGGGGAGAATCAATCCCAGTCTGATATACAGGGTCAGGGTGGGGAGAATCAATCCCAGTCTGATATACAGGGTCAGGGTGGGGAGAATCAATCCCAGTCTGATATACTAGGTCAGGGTGGGGAGAATCAATCCCAGTCTGATATACAGGGTTATGGGGAGAATCAATCCCAGTCTGATATACTAGGTCAGGGTGGGGAGAATCAATCCCAGTCTGAAATACAGGGTCAGGGTGGGGAGAATCAATCCCAGTCTGAAATACAGGGTCAGGGTGGGGAGAATCAATCCCAGTCTGATATACAGGGTCAGGGTGGGGAGAATCAATCCCAGTCTGATATACAGGGTCAGGGTGGGGAGAATCAATCCCAGTCTGATATACAGGGTCAGGGTGGGGAGAATCAATCCCAGTCTTATATACAGGGTCAGGGTGGGGAGAGTCAATCCCAGTCTGATATACAGGGTCAGGGTGGGGAGAATCAATCCCAGTCTGATATACAGGGTCAGGGTGGGGAGAATCAATCCCAGTCTGATATACAGGGTCAGGCTGGGGAGAATCAATCCCAGTCTGATATACTGGGTTATGGGGAGCATCAATCCCAGTCTGATATCCAAGGTCAGGGTGGGGAGAATCAATCCCAGTCTGATATACAGGGTCAGGGTGGGGAGAATCAATCCCAGTCTGATATACAGGGTTATGGGGAGAATCAATCCCAGTCTGATATACAGGGTCAGGGGTGAATCAATCCCAGTCTGATATACAGTGTTATGGGGAGAATCAATCCCAGTCTGATATACAGGGTCAGGGTGGGGAGAATCTATCCCAGTCTGATATACAGTGTTATGGGGCGAATCAATCCCAGTCTGATATACAGTGTCAGGGTGGGGAGAATCAATCCCAGTCTGATATACAGGGTCAGGGTGGGGAGAATCAATCCCAGTCTGATATACAGGGTCAGGGTGGGGAGAATCAATCCCAGTCTGATATACAGGGTCAGGGTGGGGAGAATCAATCCCAGTCTGATATACAGGGTCACGGTGGGGAGAATCAATCCCGGACTGATATACAGGGTCAGGGTGGGGAGAATCAATCCCAGTCTGATATACAGTGTCAGGGTGGGGAGAATCAATCCCAGTCTGATATACAGGGTCAGGGTGGGGAGAATCAATCCCAGTCTGATATACAGGGTCAGGGTGGGGAGAATCAATCCCAGTCTGATATACAGGGTCAGGGTGGGGAGAATCAATCCCAGTCTGATATACAGGGTCACGGTGGGGAGAATCAATCCCGGACTGATATACAGGGTCAGGGTGGGGAGAATCAATTCCAGTCTGATATACAGGGTCATGGGTGAATCAATCCCAGTCTGATATACAGGGTCAGGGTGGGGAGAATCAATCCCAGTCTGATATACAGGGTCAGGGTGGGGAGAATCAATCCCAGTCTGATATACACGGTCAGGGTGGGGAGAATCAATCCCAGTCTGATATACAGGGTCAGGGTGGGGAGAATCAATCCCAGTCTGATATACAGGGTCAGGGTGGGGAGAATCAATCCCAGTCTGATATACAGGGTTAGGGTGGGGAGAATCAATCACAGTCTGATATACAGGGTCAGGGTGGGGAGAATCAATCACAGTCTGATATACAGGGTCAGGGTGGGGAGAATCAATCCCAGTCTGATATACAGGGTCAGGGTGGGGAGAATCAATCCCAGTCTGATATACAGGGTCAGGGTGGGGAGAATCAATCCCAGTCTGATATACAGGGTCACGGTGGGGAGAATCAATCCCGGACTGATATACAGGGTCAGGGTGGGGAGAATCAATTCCAGTCTGATATACAGGGTCATGGGTGAATCAATCCCAGTCTGATATACAGGGTCAGGGTGGGGAGAATCAATCCCAGTCTGATATACAGGGTCACGGTGGGGAGAATCAATCCCAGTCTGATATACAGGGTTAGGGTGGGGAGAATCAATCACAGTCTGATATACAGGGTCAGGGTGGGGAGAATCAATCCCAGTCTGATATACAGGGTCAGGGTCATGGGTGAATCAATCCCAGTCTGATATACAGGGTCAGGGTGGGGAGAATCAATCCCAGTCTGATATACAGGGTCACGGTGGGGAGAATCAATCACAGTCTGATATACAGGGTCATGGGGAGAATCAATCCCAGTCTGATATACAGGGTCAGGGTGGGGAGAATCAATCCCAGTCTGATATACAGGGTCAGGGTGGGGAGAATCAATCCCAGTCTGATATACAGGGTCAGGGTGGGGAGAATCAATCCCAGTCTGATATACAGGGTCAGGGTGGGGAGAATCAATCCCAGTCTGATATACAGGGTCATGGTGGGGAGAATCAATCCCAGTCTGATATACAGGGTCAGTGTGGGGAGAATCAATCCCAGTCTGATATACGGGGTCAGGGTGGGGAGAATCAATCCCAGTCTGATATACAGGGTCAGGGTGGGGAGAATCAATCCCAGTCTGATATACAGGGTCAGGGTGGGGAGAATCAATCCCAGTCTGATATACAGGGTCATGGGGAGAATCAATCACAGTCTGATATACAGGGTCATGGGGAGAATCAATCCCAGTCTGATATACAGGGTCAGGGTGGGGAGAATCAATCCCAGTCTGATATACAGGGTCATGGGGAGAATCAATCACAGTCTGATATACAGGGTCATGGGGAGAATCAATCCCAGTCTGATATACAGGGTCAGGGTGGGGAGAATCAATCCCAGTCTGATATACAGGGTCAGGGTGGGGAGAATCAATCCCAGTCTGATATACAGGGTCAGGGTGGGGAGAATCAATCCCAGTCTGATATACAGGGTCAGGGTGGGGAGAATCAATCCCAGTCTGATATACATGGTCAGGGTGGGGAGAATCAATCCCAGTCTGATATACGGGGTCAGGGTGGGGAGAATCAATCCCAGTCTGATATACAGGGTCAGGGTGGGGAGAATCAATCCCAGTCTGATATACAGGGTCAGGGTGGGGAGAATCAATCCCAGTCTGATATACAGGGTCAGGGTGGGGAGAATCAATCCCAGTCTGATATACAGGGTTATGGGGAGAATCAATCCCAGTCTGATATACAGGGTTATGGGGAGAATCAATCCCAGTCTGATATACAGGGTCAGGGTGGGGAGAATCAATCCCAGTCTGATATACAGGGTCAGGGTGGGGAGAATCAATCCCAGTCTGATATACAGGGTTATGGGGAGAATCAATCCCAGTCTGATATACAGGGTCAGGGTGGGGAGAATCGATCCCAGTCTGATATACAGGGTCAGTGTGGGGAGAATCGATCCCAGTCTGATATACAGGGTCAGTGTGGGGAGAATCAATCCCAGTCTGATATACAGGGTCAGGGTGGGGAGAATCAATCCCAGTCTGATACACAGGGTCAGGGTTGGGAGAATCAATCCCAGTCTGATATACAGGGTCAGGGTGGGGAGAATCAATCCCAGTCTGATATACAGGGTCAGGGTGGGGAGAATCAATCCCAGTCTGATATACATGGTCAGGGTGGGGAGAATCAATCCCAGTCTGATATACGGGGTCAGGGTGGGGAGAATCAATCCCAGTCTGATATACAGGGTCATGGGGAGAATCAATCCCAGTCTGATATACAGGGTCATGGGGAGAATCAATCCCAGTCTGATATACAGGGTCAGGGTGGGGAGAATCAATCCCAGTCTGATATACAGGGTCAGGGTGGGGAGAATCAATCCCAGTCTGATATACAGGGTCAGGGTGGGGAGAATCAATCCCAGTCTGATATACATGGTCAGGGTGGGGAGAATCAATCCCAGTCTGATATACGGGGTCAGGGTGGGGAGAATCAATCCCAGTCTGATATACATGGTCAGGGTGGGGAGAATCAATCCCAGTCTGATATACAGGGTCAGGGTGGGGAGAATCAATCCCAGTCTGATATACAGGGTCAGGGTGGGGAGAATCAATCCCAGTCTGATATACAGGGTCAGGGTGGGGAGAATCAATCCCAGTCTGATATACAGGGTCAGGGTGGGGAGAATCAATCCCAGTCTGATATACAGGGTTATGGGGAGAATCAATCCCAGTCTGATATACAGGGTTATGGGGAGAATCAATCCCAGTCTGATATACAGGGTCAGGGTGGGGAGAATCAATCCCAGTCTGATATACAGGGTCAGGGTGGGGAGAATCAATCCCAGTCTGATATACAGGGTTATGGGGAGAATCAATCCCAGTCTGATATACAGGGTCAGGGTGGGGAGAATCGATCCCAGTCTGATATACAGGGTCAGTGTGGGGAGAATCAATCCCAGTCTGATATACAGGGTCAGGGTGGGGAGAATCAATCCCAGTCTGATATACAGGGTCAGGGTGGGGAGAATCAATCCCAGTCTGATATACAGGGTCAGGGTGGGGAGAATCAATCCCAGTCTGATATACAGGTCAGGGTGGGGAGAATCAATCCCAGTCTGATATACAGGGTCAGGGTGGGGAGAATCAATCCCAGTCTGATATACAGGGTCAGTGTGGGGAGAATCAATCCCAGTCTGATATACAGGTCAGGGTGGGGAGAATCAATCCCAGTCTGATATACAGGGTCAGGGTGGGGAGAATCAATCCCAGTCTGATATACAGGTCAGGGTGGGGAGAATCAATCCCAGTCTGATATACAGGGTCATGGGGAGAATCAATCCCAGTCTGATATACAGGGTCAGGGTGGGGAGAATCAATCCCAGTCTGATATACAGCGTCAGGGTGGGGAGAATCAATCCCAGTCTGATATACAGGGTCAGGGTGGGGAGAATCAATCCCAGTCTGATATACAGGTCAGGGTGGGGAGAATCAATCCCAGTCTGATATACAGGGTCAGGGTGGGGAGAATCAATCCCAGTCTGATATACAGGTCAGGGTGGGGAGAATCAATCCCAGTCTGATATACAGGGTCAGGGTGGGGAGAATCAATCCCAGTCTGATATACAGGTCAGGGTGGGGAGAATCAATCCCAGTCTGATATACAGGGTCAGGGTGGGGAGAATCAATCCCAGTCTGATATACAGGTCAGGGTGGGGAGAATCAATCCCAGTCTGATATACAGGGTCAGGGTGGGGAGAATCAATCCCAGTCTGATATCCAGGGTCATGGGGAGAATCAATCCCAGTCTGATATACAGGGTCAGGGTGGGGAGAATCAATCCCAGTCTGATATACACGGTCAGGGTGGGTAGAATCAATCCCAGTCTGATATACAGGTCAGGGTGGGGAGAATCAATCCCAGTCTGATATACAGGGTCAGGGTGGGGAGAATCAATCCCAGTCTGATATACAGGGTCAGTGTGGGGAGAATCAATCCCAGTCTGATATACAGGGTCAGGGTGGGGAGAATCAATCCCAGTCTGATATACAGGTCAGGGTGGGGAGAATCAATCCCAGTCTGATATACAGGGTCAGGGTGGGGAGAATCAATCCCAGTCTGATATACAGGGTCAGTGTGGGGAGAATCAATCCCAGTCTGATATACAGGGTCAGGGTGGGGAGAATCAATCCCAGTCTGATATACAGGTCAGGGTGGGGAGAATCAATCCCAGTCTGATATACAGGGTCAGGGTGGGGAGAATCAATCCCAGTCTGATATACAGGGTCAGTGTGGGGAGAATCAATCCCAGTCTGATATACAGGGTCAGGGTGGGGAGAATCAATTCCAGTCTGATATACAGGGTCAGGGTGGGGAGAATCAATCCCAGTCTGATATACAGGGTCAGGGTGGGGAGAATCAATCCCAGTCTGATATACAGGGTCAGGGTGGGGAGAATCAATCCCAGTCTGATATACAGGGTTATGGGGAGAATCAATCCCAGTCTGATATACAGGGTCAGGGTGGGGAGAATCAATCCCAGTCTGATATACAGGGTCAGTGTGGGGAGAATCAATCCCAGTCTGATATACAGGGTCAGGGTGGGGAGAATCAATCCCAGTCTGATATATAGGGTCAGGGTGGGGAGAATCAATCCCAGTCTGATATACAGGGTCAGTGTGGGGAGAATCAATCCCAGTCTGATACACAGGGTCAGGGTGGGGAGAATCAATCCCAGTCTGATATATAGGGTCAGGGTGGGGAGAATCAATCCCAGTCTGATATACAGGGTCAGTGTGGGGAGAATCAATCCCAGTCTGATATACAGGGTCAGGGTGGGGAGAATCAATCCCACTCTGATATACAGGGTCAGTGTGGGGAGAATCAATCCCAGTCTGATATACAGGGTCAGGGTGGGGAGAATCAATCCCAGTCTGATATACAGGGTCAGGGTGGGGAGAATCAATCCCAGTCTGATATACAGGGTCAGGGTGGGGAGAATCAATCCCAGTCTGATATACAGGGTCATGGGGAGAATCAATCCCAGTCTGATATACAGGGTCAGGGTGGGGAGAATCAATCCCAGTCTGATGTACAGGGTCATGGGGAGAATCAATCCCAGTCTGATATACAGGGTCAGGGTGGGGAGAATCAATCCCAGTCTGATATACAGGGTCAGGGTGGGGAGAATCAATCCCAGTCTGATATACAGGGTCAGGGTGGGGAGAATCAATCCCAGTCTGATATACAGGGTTATGGGGAGAATCAATCCCAGTCTGATATACAGGGTCAGGGTGGGGAGAATCAATCCCAGTCTGATATACAGGGTCAGGGTGGGGAGAGTCAATCCCAGTCTGATATACAGGGTCAGGGTGGGGAGAATCAATCCCAGTCTGATATACAGGGTCAGGGTGGGGAGAATCAATCCCAGTCTGATATACAGGGTCAGGGTGGGGAGAATCAATCCCAGTCTGATATACAGGGTCAGGGTGGGGAGAATCAATCCCAGTCTGATATACAGTGTCAGGGTGGGGAGAATCAATCCCAGTCTGATATACAGTGTCAGGGTGGGGAGAATCAATCCCAGTCTGATATACAGTGTCAGGGTGGGGAGAATCAATCCCACTCTGATATACAGGGTCATGGGGAGAATCAATCCCAGTCTGATATACAGGGTCAGTGTAAAGCTTGCAGAGAGATTTAGGCCAGTTAGACGAGTGGGCTGAAAGATGGCAGACGGAGTTTAATTCTGATAAGTGTGAGGTGCTACATTTTGGTCGGAATAATCCAAACAGGACATACATGGTAAATTGTAGGGATTTAATAATGCTGTAGAACAGAGTGATCTGGGAATAATGGGGCATGGTTCTTTGAACGTGGAATAGGGTGTTGAATAGGGTGTGGATAGGGTCGTGAAGAAAACTTTTGGTATGTTGACCTTTATAAATCAAAGTATTGAGTATAGAAGTTGGGATGTAATGTTAAAATTGTACAAGGCATTGGTGTGGCCAAATTCGGAGCATTGTGTACAATTCCGGTCACCGAATTATAGGAAAGATGTCAACAAAATAGAGAAAGTACAGAGAAGATTTACCAGTATGTTACCTGGGTTTCATCTCCTAAGTTACAGGGAAAGGTTGAACAAGTTAGGTCTTTAGTCTTTGGAGCGTAGAAGGTTGAAGGGGGACTTGATAGAGGTATTTATAATTATGAGGGAGATAGATAGAGTTGACGTGGATAGGCTTTTTCCATTGAGAGTACGGGAGATTCAAAGTTGAGAGTTAGGGGGCAAATGTTTAGGGGTAACACAAGGGGGAACTTATTTACTTAAATAAGCTGTGTGGAACGAGCTTCCAGTAGACGTGGTAGAGGCAGGTTCGGTATTGTCATTTAAAGTAAAATTGGATAGGTATACGGACAGGAAAGGAATGGAGGGTTATGGGCTGAGTGCGGGCCGGTGGGACTAGGTGAGAGTGAGCGTTCGGCGCGGACTAGAAGGGCCGAGATGGCCTGTTTCCGTGCTGTAATTGTTATATGGTTATAAAAAGGCATGCTGGGGAGACATTAACCGCAGTCTGATATATAGATCGTCATGGTGGAGAGACATGAATCCCAGCTTCATATACAAGGTCACAGAGGAGAGATATCAATCCTATGCTGATATGCAAGCTCATGGTGGGGACAGTTTAATCCCTTCTCTATTGACTCTGGTACATAAAAGTCCGAAGCTCAAAGTAATTTTACTCTCTTAGTCTGCCATATACTATTCCAAGGTTTATATTGATGCAGGCATTCACAGTGGTACAGAATAATGCAAAAGATTTTATGAAAAACTGCAGACAAAAGCCTCACGAGCATGTTCTGTGCAAAAGGCAAACTTTGCGCGTCATAAGCCGATGGATCAACAATCAGGAGGTTCAAGCATTATTTCCTGCACACAAGTTTAAGGAGAAGGATATGATTTTTTTTATTCTGCATGCAATGCAGCACCAAAAAAAAAACCTACAAGAGTATAAAGAACCCAATAATAAAAATAATGATAAAAAAAAACCCACAGTGAATTTATATACCCAAACACGTATGTCCCTGCTTCCAATCGTGGGCGAGTCTGGGACCAGGGGGCACAGCCTCAGAACAGAAGGGTTTCCCTTTAGAACAGGGACCAGGCGGAACTTCTTTAGCCAGCGGTTCGCGAATCTGTGAAACTGTTTTGCCGCAGACGGCTGTGGAGGCCAAGTCGTTGGCTATATTTAAAGCGGAGGTTAACCGGCTCTTGGCTGTTTTGGATTAGTTGCCTGTTACACTGCTGGCGTTTTGGGCAGTAGTGAAGGTCTTCCATCTCTGTGTAGAATGAATATTGACTATATAGAATTAATCTTCATTGCTCTTTCCCATAACAATTATTTTTTTTTTGACTAGTGAGCGTTGTTACCCACCATCCTCCCCCGCCCCCCCCCCCCCCGAATCTGTCGGAGCCGGTGGACCTCTCATAGTCTGACCTCTACCCTTTGACCTGTTTGACACGGGCGACCCTGCCAACAGGCAAAGCAGAAAGCCCCGACTCCTGCCAGCACAGCTCTCCGGGGTCACTGAGGGACGCGAGCCTCCGAACCCTAGGACAAGGTTGTGGTCACCTAGGAGGATGTCCTTGATCAGTCAGGGAGTCAAAGGTTACAGGGAGAAGGCAGGGGGAGGGGCTTGAGAGGGAAACAAATCAGCCATGATGGAATGGGCGAGCAGGCTCGATGGGCTGAACGGCCTAATTCTGCTCCTCTGATAGCAAAGCACGAACACGATGTCCCGGCACTCACCTCCCCTCCTCTCCCTCGAGGAGGCCGCGGTACCTGGCTATTTCTCCCTCCAGCCTCATCTTGGTGTTGAGCAGCAGTTGGTGCTTCCGGGCCTGGCGGCCGACGTCCGTCCTCGCCTCCCTCAGCTCGCCCTCCAGCCCCTCGACGACGCCCGCCAGGTCCCTCAGCCGCCGCTCGTGCCTCCGCTCGGCCGCCTGGAGCGAGCGCTCCAAACCTTTCCGCTGCAAATCCACGACAGACCCCGTGAGCGTTCCGCGCCCAGCGCCTTTCCCCCCTCCCCCAACCAGTCTTCTCACAGACCGCGACCTTCACGCGGAAAAAGATGGCGGAACTCCGATGTCTCTACGGAGACGGGTGAACGGTCGACGTTTCGGGCTGAGACCCTTCGTCAGGACTGGGATAGAAGCTGGGCAGTCAGAGTAAGAAATTGTGTGTGTGTGGGGGGGAGGGGGGAGGGAGGGAGAGAGAGGAAGAGGAGGAAGAACCGGCACTGGAAAGGACGAGTGAGAAGGTGTGTGTGGGAAAGGCAGGAAGGTGAGGGGTGAAACTGGGGAGGGGAGGGGGCCGGGAAGTCGATTGGTGACAGAGATGAAGAGATGGAAGGGTGGGGGTGGAGTCCGGTAGGTGAGGACAGAAAAGGCCATGGAAGGAAGGGAAGGGAAAGGGACACCGGAGGGAGGTGATGGGCAGGTAAGGAGATCAGGTGAGAGAGGGAAATGGGGATGGAGAACGGCGAGGGGTGGAGGGGGCCAAGTTAGGTCTTTATTCTTTGGAGCGTAGAAGGTTGAGGGTGGGGACTTGATAGAGGTATTTAAAATTATGAGGGGGATAGATAGAGTTGACGTGGATAGGCTTTTTCTATTGAGGGTAGGGGGAGATTCAAACAGCAGGGCATGAGTTGAGAGTTAGGGGGCAAAAGTTTAAGGGTAACACGAGGGGGAACTTCTTTACTCAGAGTGGTAGCTGTGTGGGACGAGCTTCCAGTAGAAGTGGTAGAGGCAGGTTCGGTATTGTCATTTAAAGTAAAATTGGATAGGTATATGGACAGGGAAGGAATGGAGGGTTATGGGCTGAGTGCGGGTCGGTGGGACTAGGTGAGAGTAAGCGTTCGGCGCGGACTAGAAGGGTCGAGATGGCCCGTTTCCGTGCTGTGATCGTTATGTGGTTATACCGGAAGTTCGAGAATTTGACATACATGCCATTAGGTTGGAGTATAAGATGTTGTTCCTTCAACCCGAGTGTTGGCCTCATCGCGACAGCAGGGGAAGCCACGGACTGACCGTTGGAATGGGATCGGGAAGTGGAATTAGATCTCCCGGCAGACGTAGGTGCTCGGCGAAGCGAGCATAATATCACCAGTAGGTCAGAAAGTTTGTCGTTTTGCAGCAGCAGTACATTGCGATAAAATATAAATATTTACTAAAGTCTTGGTTGCATATCTATATCTAGGTGCCCGAGACTTTTGCACACAATACTGTGGTAATTTTATGCATTGCACTATACTTAATATATATATTAATATATTATATATTGCCAGAAAAAAAAAACAAATTTCACGACGTGTGTGAGTGATGATAAACCTGATTCTGATCTGGGTCTCTGTTGTGGACTGAGAGTGTGAAGGGGGGCAGGGAGAGGGGAATCACGGTTGGGAAAAGGGGAAGGGAGAGGGAGAGGGGGAGGGAGCGGGAAGCACCAGAGAGACGTTCTGTAAATGATCGATAAACCGATTGTTTGGAATCAAGTGAGCTTGCCTGGTGTCTCAGGGCTGGGTGTGAATCTGCCCTCACCCCCGACACTCCTTCTCCGCCCCCCTGTCCCACACCCCTCCCGCGGCGCTCTACCCTTGCCATTGTGTGTGTCTTCAGGGTCCTGTACCCCCTCCCTGATGGCGGAGGGGAAGAAGCTGTTCCTGAGTCACTGAGTGTGTGTCTTCAGGCTCCTGTACCTCCTCTCTGATGGCAGAGAGGAAGAAGCTGTTCCTGAATCGTTGAGTGTGTGTCTTCAGGCTCCTGTACCTCCTCCCTGATGGCAGAGGGGAAGAAGCTGTTCCTGAATCGTTGAGTGTGTGTGTCTTCAGGCTCCTGTACCTCCTCCCTGATGGCAGAAGCTGTTCCTGAATCGTTGAGTGTGTGTCTTCAGGCTCCTGTACCCCCTCCCTGATGGCAGAGGGGAAGAAGCTGTTTCTGAATCGTTGAGTGTTTGTCTTCAGGCTCCTGTACCTCCTCCCTGATGGCAGAGGGGAAGAAGTTGTTTCTGAATCGTTGAGTGTGGGCCTTCAGGCTCCTGTACCTCCTCCCTGATGGCAGAGGGGAAGAAGCTGTTCCTGAATCGTTGAGTGTGTGTGTCTTCAGGCTCCTGTACCCCCTCCCTGATGGCAGAGGGAAGAAGCTGTTTCTGAATCGTTGAGTGTGGGCCTTCAGGCTCCTGTACACCCTCCCTGATGGCGGAGGGGAAGAAGCTGTTCCTGAATCGTTGAGTGTGTGTGTCTTCAGGCTCCTGTACCTCCTCCCTGATGGCAGAGGGGAAGAAGCTGTTCCTGAATCGTTGAGTGTGTGTCTGGCGGTAAGGATGCCGAGGATCCAGATGCAGACAGAGGTACAGAGGCCCAGATTTTGGAGGGCTTGTGGATTAGAATGGAGGGTGTTGACTGCAGCTCTGCGGTCAATAAAGAACAGCCCGACTTTAGTATTACCGTCGTCCGGGCGATGCCAGGCCGAGCGGAGGGTGGGGGGGGGGGGGGGTGAGGCTGGAGGCCTAGCGCGGCGCTAGGCAACCTGCAGCGAGTCCAGGCCCTCGCTTCGCCGGGAGGTGGCGCTGGCCGCCAACACCCTCTCCGAGCACGTCGTCGCAGGAGAGCAGCTGCCAGCACGACGCTTGGCAGAGCGCGGGAGACCCGGGTTCAACTCCCACCGCCGCCCGTCAGCACTTCCCTCCCCTTGACCGACCGGGTTTCCTCCGGGTGCTCCGGTTTCCTGCCACACAGTCCAAAGGCCTACCGGTCGGTGGGCTGGGTAGTCATTGTCAACTGCCCCGTGATTGGGCTGGGATGAAACTGGTGGGATTGGCTGGCTGGCACTGCTCCAAGGGCCAGTCCCACGCTGCGTCTCAATGGATAGACGGACTTGATAGTACTTCACGGCCTTCTCGAGCTTCATTTTGATGTGGCTGCCTGGGGTGGGGGTGGCGGTGACGGGAGTTAAACACGACGGCGACGTTCAAGAGTCTCTTAGACGGGGGCACGACGTTGAGGAATTGCACATCGTGTGGGCACGAGGGATCCGATTCCTGTTTAAACCAGCGCGGCCCCGCGGCGTAGCCTTTCCCCGGAACTCTGGACCTCGAGCCCCGGCCACATCCCCGTAAATTTTCTCCGCGCCCGTTTCGATCTTCTTGACATCTATCCAGTAGGTCAGCCGGGGCACAGAACGCCAAAAAAAAAAAGACAATTACAAAGAAAGATATGAAATATGCCTCTAGAGGATTAGAGTACAGGTTCTGATGCCTTTAAATACCAGAGTGGGTTTTCGATGTGAGGAGCAGTGCAAGTAGAGGGGAGTGGGGAGGTCCAACTGGAATGGTTAATCAGATTAACTGGGGGAAGAAATTTTCAAGAAGGTGTCACGTTTTTGATTTCATAGCCCTGATACACATTCTGGGTGGCTACCAAAGGAGGCGTGGGGCTTTCCTTCCCTCCGCTGGCCTGCAGGTCGCCCTTGGGCAGGGTGTGGCACCTGCTTAGCCCCCGATCAGGGTCACATGAAACCGTGGGAGCAGGTGGCGGACGGTCGTACGAGCGGCCGGTGCAGATCACAAGTCCTGGTGATGCGACCGCTGACGCCAGGCGGACAATCTCTGACGAGTATTGATAATGGCAGGGGGTCACCCATCTTGTAAAGAAACTGCCCCGGAAGGAGGCAATGGCAAACCACTTCCGTGGGAGAATTTGCCAAGAACAATCATGGTGATGGAAAGACCGTGACTGTCTACATCATACGACAAGGCGCGCCTGATGATGTCATATGACAAGGTGCGCATAATGACGATGTCATATGAGGCACAGCAGGTAATGATGATGTCATACGACACGGCACATAAAGATGATGTCACATGACACGGCACATAATGACGACGACGATAATTTCACATTATAAAAAAGGCAGCTATCTGTTAAATGACAAATGCAAGAGGTTCTGCAGATGCTGGGAATCCAATCAGCACGCGGAATGCTGGGTCAGGCAGCGCCTTTGGAAATGAATAAACAGTCGATGTTTAGGGCCAAAAACCCTTCATCAGGACTGAGGAGGAAGGAGGAAGATGCCTGAATAAAAAGCTTGTGTGTGGGGGGGTGGGGAGGATGGCTGGAAGGTGATAGGTGAGGCCAGGGGGGTGGGAAAGGTAAAGGGCTGGAGAGGAAGGAATCTGATAGGAGAGGAGAGTGGACCGTGGGGAGAAAGGGAAGGAGGAGGGACACCGGGGGGAGGTGATGGGTGGGAAAGGTAAAGGGCTGGAGAGGAAGGAATCTGACAGGAGAGGAGAGTGGACCGTGGGAGAAAGGGGAGGAGGAGGGACACCAGGGGGAGGTGATAGGTGGGAAAGGTAAAGGGCTGGAGAGGAAGGAATCTGATAGGAGAGGAGAGTGGACCGTGGGGAGAAAGGGGAGGAGGAGGGACACCAGGGGGAGGTGATAGGTGGGAAAGGTAAAGGGCTGGAGAGGAAGGAATCTGATAGGAGAGGAGAGTGGACCGTGGGGAGAAAGGGGAGGAGGAGGGACACCAGGGGGAGGTGATAGGTGGGAAAGGTAAAGGGCTGGAGAGGAAGGAATCTGATAGGAGAGGAGAGTGGACCGTGGGGAGAAAGGGGAGGAGGAGGGACACCAGGGGGAGGTGATGGGTGGGAAAGGTAAAGGGCTGGAGAGGAAGGAATCTGATAGGAGAGGAGAGTGGACCGTGGGGAGAAAGGGAAGGAGGAGGGACACCAGGGGGAGGTGATGGGTGGGAAAGGTAAAGGACTGGAGAGGAAGGAATCTGATAGGAGAGGAGAGTGGACCGTGGGGAGAAAGGGAAGGAGGAGGGACACCAGGGGGAAGTGATGGGTGGGAAAGGTAAAGGGCTGGAGAGGAAGGAATCTGATAGGAGAGGAGAGTGGACCGTGGGAGAAAGGGAAGGAGGAGGGACACCAGGGGGAGGTGATGGGTGGGAAAGGTAAAGGACTGGAGAGGAAGGAATCTGATAGGAGAGGAGAGTGGACCGTGGGAGAAAGGGAAGGAGGAGGGACACCAGGGGGAGGTGATGGGTGGGAAAGGTAAAGGTTGGAGAGGAAGGGATCTGAGAGGAGAGGAGAGTGGACCGTGGGAGGAAGGGAAGGAGGAGGGACACCAGGGGGAGGTGATGGGTAGGAAAGGTAAAGGGCTGGAGAGGAAGGAATCTGGTAGGAGAGGAGAGTGGGCCATGGGAGAGAGGGAAGGAGGGGACCCAGGGGGAGGTGGTAGGCAGAAGTGAAAGGGCAGAGGAAGGGGGGAGGGCAGGAATTTTGTTCACTGGAAGGAGAAACCGATATTCACGCCATCAGGTAGGAGGCTAGCCGGACGGAATAGAAGGTGTTGCTCCCCCGCCCTGGGGGTGGCCTGGACATCCTGGGACAAGGGCGACACGTCGGAACGGGAGTGGGATTCGGAGTTAAAACGATTGGCCGCCCACTCACTCGTGGCGGATAGTGCGGAGGGTGTCCGACGGAGCGTCCACCCCCTCCCCTCCCCACCCCTACCGATTTACGACGGGTCTCACCGACGCGGAGAGGGCCACCAGCCCCAGCGACACTCCTCTGCCGCGGAGAGACTCTCCGTCTCGATCACACGCCCAGAACTCCTGAAAATAACGACTCCGTAGGGGGCCATGCTTCTTACCCGCTCTGCGTCGGGATGCCCGAGGGAGTCCCGCGATCGGGCTCGGGTCGAAGGGGGCAGCTTCGGGGCGAGGTGCCGCTGGTCAGGGTGATACGCCGGGTCTGGGAACACACGACATCAGACGCCAGGTCCGACTGCCCGTGGCCTCCCGCATCCGACTCGTGACGACGGTGGGGGAGAGAGTCACAGGCTACGGGTGGCATGCTTTGTGAAACAAAATATAGGTCGGGGTGCGTGCCTGATCAGATCGATAACCGGCCTTTCCTCAGACCTGAACCTCCGGAGAGGCTGCCGGTGGGGAATTACAGGGTAAATTCAGGATTTCCTGTCAAATTTTAACAATTAAAAGATGAGCTTTATCAGTCGATTGTAGAGTCCAGCGCAAAATTCTTAGGCAGTTACCTCAACAGTCAGCAATGGACCACAAGGACATATAAGAGCAGAATTAGGCCATTTGGCCCATCGAGTCTGCTCCACCATTTCATCATGGCTGATCCATTTCCTCTCTCAGCCCCCAGTCTCCTGCCTTCTCCCCGTATCCCTTCATACCCTGGCCAATCAAGAATCTATCAACCCCTGTCTTAAGTGTACATAAAGACTTGGTCTCCATAGCATTCCCTGGCAATGAATTCCACAGATTTACCACTCTCTGACTAAAGAAATTCCTCCTCATCTCAATTCTAAAAGGGCGTCCCTCTATTCTGAGGCTGTGTCCTCCGGTCCAAAACTCCACCATCATAGGAAACATCCTCTCCACATCCACTCTATCTGTGTCCTGTGGTCCTAGACTCCCCCACTATAGGAAACATCCTCTCCACATCCACTCCATCTGTGCCCTCTGGTCCTAGACTCCCCCCACTATAGGAAACATCCTCTCCACATTGGTCCAAGACTCCCCCACTATAGGAAACATCCTCTCCACATCCACTCTATCTGTGCCCTCTGGTCCAAGACTCCCCCACTATAGGAAACATCCTCTCCACACCCACTCTATCTGTGTCCTCTGGTCCTAGACTCCCCCACTATAGGAAACACCCTCTCCACATCCACTCTGTCTGTGTCCTCTGGTCCTAGACTCCCCCACTATAGGAAACATCCTCTCCACATCCACTCTATCTGTGTCCTCTGGTCCTAGACTCCCCCACTATAGGAAACATCCTCTCCACACCCACTCTATCTGTGTCCTCTGGTCCTAGACTCCCCCACTATAGGAAACATCCTCTCCACACCCACTCTATCTGTGTCCTCTGGTCCTACACTCCCCCACTATAGGAAACATCCTCTCCACACCCACTCTATCTGTGTCCTCTGGTCCTAGACTCCCCCACTATAGCAAACATCCTCTCCACATCCACTCTATCTGAGTCCTCTGGTCCTACACTCCCCCACTATAGGAAACATCCTCTCCACATCCACTCTATGAGTCCTGTGGTCCTACACTCCCCCACTATAGGAAACATCCTCTCCACACCCACTCTATCTGTGTCCTCTGGTCCTAGACTCCCCCACTATAGGAAACATCCTCTCCACATCCACTCTATCTGTGTCCTCTGGTCCTAGACTCCCCCACTATAGGAAACATCCTCTCCACATCCACTCTATCTGTGCCCTCTGGTCCTAGACTCCCCCACTATAGGAAACATCCTCTCCACATCCACTCTATCTGTGTCCTCTGGTCCTAGACTCCCCCACTATAGGAAACATCCTCTCCACATCCACTCTATCTGTGTCCTCTGGTCCTAGACTCCCCCACTATAGGAAACATCCTCTCCACATCCACTCTATCTGTGTCCTCTGGTCCTAGTCCCCCCACTATAGGAAACATCCTCTCCACATCCACTCTATCTGTGTCCTCTGGTCCTAGACTCCCCCACTATAGGAAACACCCTCTCCACATCCACTCTATCTGTTACCTCTGGTCCTAGACTCCCCCACTACAGGAAACATCCTCTCCACATCCATTCTATCTGTATCCTCTGGTCCTAGACTCCCCCACTATAGGAAACATCCTCTCCACATCCACTCTATCTGTGCCCTCTGGTCCTAGACTCCCCCACTACAGGAAACATCCTCTCCACATCCACTCTATCTGTGTCCTCTGGTCCTAGACTCCCCCACTATAGGAAACATCCTCTCCACATCCACTCTATCTGTGTCCTCTGGTCCTAGACTCCCCCACTACAGGAAACATCCTCTCCACATCCACTCTATCTGTGTCCTCTGGTCCTAGACTCCCCCACTATAGGAAACATCCTCTCCACATCCACTCTATCTGTGCCCTCTGGTCCTAGACTCCCCCACTACAGGAAACATCCTCTCCACATCCACTCTATCTGTGTCCTCTGGTCCTAGACTCCCCCACTATAGGAAACATCCTCTCCACATCCACTCTATCTGTGTCCTCTGGTCCTAGACTCCCCCACTATAGGAAACATCCTCTCCACATCCACTCTATCTGTGTCCTCTGGTCCTAGACTCCCCCACTATAGGAAACATCCTCTCCACATCCACTCTATCTGTGCCCTCTGGTCCTAGACTCCCCCCACTATAGGAAACATCCTCTCCACATCCACTCTATCTGTGTCCTGTGGTCCTAGACTCCCCCACTATAGGAAACATCCTCTCCACATCCACTCTATCTGTGTCCTCTGTTCCTAGACTCACCCACTATAGGAAACACTCTCTCCACATCCACTCTATCTGTGTCCTCTGATCCTAGACTTCCCCACTTTAGGAAACATCCTCTCCACATCCACTCTATCTGTGCCCTCTGTTCCTAGACTCACCCACTATAGGAAACACTCTCTCCACATCCACTCTATCTGTGTCCTCTGATCCTAGACTTCCCCACTTTAGGAAACATCCTCTCCACATCCACTCTATCTGTGCCCTCTGTTCCTAGACTCCCCCACTATAGGAAACACTCTCTCCACATCCACTCTATCTGTGTCCTCTGATCCTAGACTCCCCCACTATAGGAAACACTCTCTCCACATCCACTCTATCTGTGCCCTCTGGTCCTAGACTCCCCCACTACAGGAAACATCCTCTCCACATCCACTCTATCTGTGTCCTCTGGTCCTAGACTCCCCCACTACAGGAAACATCCTCTCCACATCCACTCTATCTGTGTCCTCTGGTCCTAGACTCCCCCACTATAGGAAACATCCTCTCCACATCCACTCTATCTGTGTCCTCTGGTCCTAGACTCCCCCACTATAGGAAACATCCTCTCCACACCCACTCTATCTGTGTCCTCTGGTCCTAGACTCCCCCACTATAGGAAACATCCTCTCCACACCCACTCTATCTGTGTCCTCTGGTCCTACACTCCCCCACTATAGGAAACATCCTCTCCACACCCACTCTATCTGTGTCCTCTGGTCCTAGACTCCCCCACTATAGCAAACATCCTCTCCACATCCACTCTATCTGAGTCCTCTGGTCCTACACTCCCCCACTATAGGAAACATCCTCTCCACATCCACTCTATCTGAGTCCTGTGGTCCTACACTCCCCCACTATAGGAAACATCCTCTCCACACCCACTCTATCTGTGTCCTCTGGTCCTAGACTCCCCCACTATAGGAAACATCCTCTCCACATCCACTCTATCTGTGTCCTCTGGTCCTAGACTCCCCCACTATAGGAAACATCCTCTCCACATCCACTCTATCTGTGCCCTCTGGTCCTAGACTCCCCCACTATAGGAAACATCCTCTCCACATCCACTCTATCTGTGTCCTCTGGTCCTAGACTCCCCCACTATAGGAAACACCCTCTCCACATCCACTCTGTCTGTGTCCTCTGGTCCTAGACTCCCCCACTATAGGAAACATCCTCTCCACATCCACTCTATCTGTGTCCTCTGGTCCTAGACTCCCCCACTATAGGAAACATCCTCTCCACACCCACTCTATCTGTGTCCTCTGGTCCTACACTCCCCCACTATAGGAAACATCCTCTCCACACCCACTCTATCTGTGTCCTCTGGTCCTACACTCCCCCACTATAGGAAACATCCTCTCCACACCCACTCTATCTGTGTCCTCTGGTCCTAGACTCCCCCACTATAGCAAACATCCTCTCCACATCCACTCTATCTGAGTCCTCTGGTCCTACACTCCCCCACTATAGGAAACATCCTCTCCACATCCACTCTATCTGAGTCCTGTGGTCCTACACTCCCCCACTATAGGAAACATCCTCTCCACACCCACTCTATCTGTGTCCTCTGGTCCTAGACTCCCCCACTATAGGAAACATCCTCTCCACATCCACTCTATCTGTGTCCTCTGGTCCTAGACTCCCCCACTATAGGAAACATCCTCTCCACATCCACTCTATCTGTGCCCTCTGGTCCTAGACTCCCCCACTACAGGAAACATCCTCTCCACATCCACTCTATCTGTGTCCTCTGGTCCTAGACTCCCCCACTATAGGAAACATCCTCTCCACATCCACTCTATCTGTGTCCTCTGGTCCTAGACTCCCCCACTATAGGAAACATCCTCTCCACATCCACTCTATCTGTGCCCTCTGGTCCTAGACTCCCCCCACTATAGGAAACATCCTCTCCACATCCACTCTATCTGTGTCCTGTGGTCCTAGACTCCCCCACTATAGGAAACATCCTCTCCACATCCACTCTATCTGTGCCCTCTGTTCCTAGACTCACCCACTATAGGAAACACTCTCTCCACATCCACTCTATCTGTGTCCTCTGATCCTAGACTTCCCCACTATAGGAAACATCCTCTCCACACCCACTCTATCTGTGTCCTCTGGTCCTACACTCCCCCACTATAGGAAACATCCTCTCCACATCCACTCTATCTGTGTCCTCTGGTCCTAGACTCCCCCACTATAGGAAACATCCTCTCCACACCCACTCTATCTGTGTCCTCTGGTCCTACACTCCCCCACTATAGGAAACATCCTCTCCACACCCACTCTATCTGTGTCCTCTGGTCCTACACTCCCCCACTATAGGAAACATCCTCTCCACACCCACTCTATCTGTGTCCTCTGGTCCTAGACTCCCCCACTATAGCAAACATCCTCTCCACATCCACTCTATCTGAGTCCTCTGGTCCTACACTCCCCCACTATAGGAAACATCCTCTCCACATCCACTCTATCTGAGTCCTGTGGTCCTACACTCCCCCACTATAGGAAACATCCTCTCCACACCCACTCTATCTGTGTCCTCTGGTCCTAGACTCCCCCACTATAGGAAACATCCTCTCCACATCCACTCTATCTGTGTCCTCTGGTCCTAGACTCCCCCACTATAGGAAACATCCTCTCCACATCCACTCTATCTGTGCCCTCTGGTCCTAGACTCCCCCACTATAGGAAACATCCTCTCCACATCCACTCTATCTGTGTCCTCTGGTCCTAGACTCCCCCACTATAGGAAACACCCTCTCCACATCCACTCTATCTGTTACCTCTGGTCCTAGACTACAGGAAACATCCTCTCCACATCCATTCTATCTGTATCCTCTGGTCCTAGACTCCCCCACTATAGGAAACATCCTCTCCACATCCACTCTATCTGTGTCCTCTGGTCCTAGTCCCCCCACTATAGGAAACATCCTCTCCACATCCACTCTATCTGTGTCCTCTGGTCCTAGACTCCCCCACTATAGGAAACATCCTCTCCACATCCACTCTATCTGTGCCCTCTGGTCCTAGACTCCCCCATTACAGGAAACATCCTCTCCACATCCACTCTATCTGTGCCCTCTGGTCCTAGACTCCCCCACTACAGGAAACATCCTCTCCACATCCACTCTATCTGTGTCCTCTGGTCCTAGACTCCCCCACTATAGGAAACATCCTCTCCACATCCACTCTATCTGTGCCCTCTGGTCCTAGACTCCCCCACTACAGGAAACATCCTCTCCACATCCACTCTATCTGTGTCCTCTGGTCCTAGACTCCCCCACTATAGGAAACATCCTCTCCACATCCACTCTATCTGTGTCCTCTGGTCCTAGACTCCCCCACTATAGGAAACATCCTCTCCACATCCACTCTATCTGTGCCCTCTGGTCCTAGACTCCCCCCACTATAGGAAACATCCTCTCCACATCCACTCTATCTGTGTCCTGTGGTCCTAGACTCCCCCACTATAGGAAACATCCTCTCCACATCCACTCTATCTGTGCCCTCTGTTCCTAGACTCACCCACTATAGGAAACACTCTCTCCACATCCACTCTATCTGTGTCCTCTGATCCTAGACTTCCCCACTATAGGAAACATCCTCTCCACATCCACTCTATCTGTGCCCTCTGTTCCTAGACTCACCCACTATAGGAAACACTCTCTCCACATCCACTCTATCTGTGTCCTCTGGTCCTAGACTCCCCCACTATAGGAAACACTCTCTCCACATCCACTCTATCTGTGTCCTCTGATCCTAGACTCCCCCACTATAGGAAACACTCTCTCCACATCCACTCTATCTGTGTCCTCTGATCCTAGACTCCCCCACTATAGGAAACATCCTCTCCACATTCACTCTATCTGTGTCCTCTGGTCCTAGACTCCCCCCAATATAGGAAACATCCTCTCCACATTCACTCTATCTGTGTCCTCTGGTCCTAGACTCCCCCACTACAGGAAACATCCTCTCCACATCCACTCTATCTGTGCCCTCTGGTCCTAGACTCCCCCACTACAGGAAACATCCTCTCCACATCCACTCTATCTGTGCCCTCTGGTCCTAGACTCCCCCACTACAGGAAACATCCTCTCCACATCCACTCTATCTGTGCCCTCTGGTCCTAGACTCCCCCACTATAGGAATCGTCCTCTCCACATCCACTCTATCTGTGCCCTCTGGTCCTAGACTCCCCCACTATAGGAAACATCCTCTCCACATCCACTCTATCTGTGCCCTCTGGTCCAAGACTCCCCCACTATAGGAAACATCCTCTCCACACCCACTCTATCTGTGTCCTCTGGTCCTAGACTCCCCCACTATAGGAAACACCCTCTCCACATCCACTCTGTCTGTGTCCTCTGGTCCTAGACTCCCCCACTATAGGAAACATCCTCTCCACATCCACTCTATCTGTGTCCTCTGGTCCTAGACTCCCCCACTATAGGAAACATCCTCTCCACACCCACTCTATCTGTGTCCTCTGGTCCTACACTCCCCCACTATAGGAAACATCCTCTCCACACCCACTCTATCTGTGTCCTCTGGTCCTACACTCCCCCACTATAGGAAACATCCTCTCCACACCCACTCTATCTGTGTCCTCTGGTCCTAGACTCCCCCACTATAGCAAACATCCTCTCCACATCCACTCTATCTGAGTCCTCTGGTCCTACACTCCCCCACTATAGGAAACATCCTCTCCACATCCACTCTATCTGAGTCCTGTGGTCCTACACTCCCCCACTATAGGAAACATCCTCTCCACACCCACTCTATCTGTGTCCTCTGGTCCTAGACTCCCCCACTATAGGAAACATCCTCTCCACATCCACTCTATCTGTGTCCTCTGGTCCTAGACTCCCCCACTATAGGAAACATCCTCTCCACATCCACTCTATCTGTGCCCTCTGGTCCTAGACTCCCCCACTATAGGAAACATCCTCTCCACATCCACTCTATCTGTGTCCTCTGGTCCTAGACTCCCCCACTATAGGAAACACCCTCTCCACATCCACTCTATCTGTTACCTCTGGTCCTAGACTACAGGAAACATCCTCTCCACATCCATTCTATCTGTATCCTCTGGTCCTAGACTCCCCCACTATAGGAAACATCCTCTCCACATCCACTCTATCTGTGTCCTCTGGTCCTAGTCCCCCCACTATAGGAAACATCCTCTCCACATCCACTCTATCTGTGTCCTCTGGTCCTAGACTCCCCCACTATAGGAAACATCCTCTCCACATCCACTCTATCTGTGCCCTCTGGTCCTAGACTCCCCCATTACAGGAAACATCCTCTCCACATCCACTCTATCTGTGCCCTCTGGTCCTAGACTCCCCCACTACAGGAAACATCCTCTCCACATCCACTCTATCTGTGTCCTCTGGTCCTAGACTCCCCCACTATAGGAAACATCCTCTCCACATCCACTCTATCTGTGCCCTCTGGTCCTAGACTCCCCCACTACAGGAAACATCCTCTCCACATCCACTCTATCTGTGTCCTCTGGTCCTAGACTCCCCCACTATAGGAAACATCCTCTCCACATCCACTCTATCTGTGTCCTCTGGTCCTAGACTCCCCCACTATAGGAAACATCCTCTCCACATCCACTCTATCTGTGCCCTCTGGTCCTAGACTCCCCCCACTATAGGAAACATCCTCTCCACATCCACTCTATCTGTGTCCTGTGGTCCTAGACTCCCCCACTATAGGAAACATCCTCTCCACATCCACTCTATCTGTGCCCTCTGTTCCTAGACTCACCCACTATAGGAAACACTCTCTCCACATCCACTCTATCTGTGTCCTCTGATCCTAGACTTCCCCACTATAGGAAACATCCTCTCCACATCCACTCTATCTGTGCCCTCTGTTCCTAGACTCACCCACTATAGGAAACACTCTCTCCACATCCACTCTATCTGTGTCCTCTGGTCCTAGACTCCCCCACTATAGGAAACACTCTCTCCACATCCACTCTATCTGTGTCCTCTGATCCTAGACTCCCCCACTATAGGAAACACTCTCTCCACATCCACTCTATCTGTGTCCTCTGATCCTAGACTCCCCCACTATAGGAAACATCCTCTCCACATTCACTCTATCTGTGTCCTCTGGTCCTAGACTCCCCCCAATATAGGAAACATCCTCTCCACATTCACTCTATCTGTGTCCTCTGGTCCTACACTCCCCCACTACAGGAAACATCCTCTCCACATCCACTCTATCTGTGCCCTCTGGTCCTAGACTCCCCCACTACAGGAAACATCCTCTCCACATCCACTCTATCTGTGCCCTCTGGTCCTAGACTCCCCCACTACAGGAAACATCCTCTCCACATCCACTCTATCTGTGCCCTCTGGTCCTAGACTCCCCCACTATAGGAATCGTCCTCTCCACATCCACTCTATCTGTGTCCTCTGGTCCTAGACTCCCCCACTATAGGAAACATCCTCTCCACATCCACTCTATCTGTGCCCTCTGGTCCAAGACTCCCCCACTATAGGAAACATCCTCTCCACACCCACTCTATCTGTGTCCTCTGGTCCTAGACTCCCCCACTATAGGAAACACCCTCTCCACATCCACTCTGTCTGTGTCCTCTGGTCCTAGACTCCCCCACTATAGGAAACATCCTCTCCACATCCACTCTATCTGTGTCCTCTGGTCCTAGACTCCCCCACTATAGGAAACATCCTCTCCACACCCACTCTATCTGTGTCCTCTGGTCCTACACTCCCCCACTATAGGAAACATCCTCTCCACACCCACTCTATCTGTGTCCTCTGGTCCTACACTCCCCCACTATAGGAAACATCCTCTCCACACCCACTCTATCTGTGTCCTCTGGTCCTAGACTCCCCCACTATAGCAAACATCCTCTCCACATCCACTCTATCTGAGTCCTCTGGTCCTACACTCCCCCACTATAGGAAACATCCTCTCCACATCCACTCTATCTGAGTCCTGTGGTCCTACACTCCCCCACTATAGGAAACATCCTCTCCACACCCACTCTATCTGTGTCCTCTGGTCCTAGACTCCCCCACTATAGGAAACATCCTCTCCACATCCACTCTATCTGTGTCCTCTGGTCCTAGACTCCCCCACTATAGGAAACATCCTCTCCACATCCACTCTATCTGTGCCCTCTGGTCCTAGACTCCCCCACTATAGGAAACATCCTCTCCACATCCACTCTATCTGTGTCCTCTGGTCCTAGACTCCCCCACTATAGGAAACACCCTCTCCACATCCACTCTATCTGTTACCTCTGGTCCTAGACTACAGGAAACATCCTCTCCACATCCATTCTATCTGTATCCTCTGGTCCTAGACTCCCCCACTATAGGAAACATCCTCTCCACATCCACTCTATCTGTGTCCTCTGGTCCTAGTCCCCCCACTATAGGAAACATCCTCTCCACATCCACTCTATCTGTGTCCTCTGGTCCTAGACTCCCCCACTATAGGAAACATCCTCTCCACATCCACTCTATCTGTGCCCTCTGGTCCTAGACTCCCCCATTACAGGAAACATCCTCTCCACATCCACTCTATCTGTGCCCTCTGGTCCTAGACTCCCCCACTACAGGAAACATCCTCTCCACATCCACTCTATCTGTGTCCTCTGGTCCTAGACTCCCCCACTATAGGAAACATCCTCTCCACATCCACTCTATCTGTGCCCTCTGGTCCTAGACTCCCCCACTACAGGAAACATCCTCTCCACATCCACTCTATCTGTGTCCTCTGGTCCTAGACTCCCCCACTATAGGAAACATCCTCTCCACATCCACTCTATCTGTGTCCTCTGGTCCTAGACTCCCCCACTATAGGAAACATCCTCTCCACATCCACTCTATCTGTGCCCTCTGGTCCTAGACTCCCCCCACTATAGGAAACATCCTCTCCACATCCACTCTATCTGTGTCCTGTGGTCCTAGACTCCCCCACTATAGGAAACATCCTCTCCACATCCACTCTATCTGTGCCCTCTGTTCCTAGACTCACCCACTATAGGAAACACTCTCTCCACATCCACTCTATCTGTGTCCTCTGATCCTAGACTTCCCCACTATAGGAAACATCCTCTCCACATCCACTCTATCTGTGCCCTCTGTTCCTAGACTCACCCACTATAGGAAACACTCTCTCCACATCCACTCTATCTGTGTCCTCTGGTCCTAGACTCCCCCACTATAGGAAACACTCTCTCCACATCCACTCTATCTGTGTCCTCTGATCCTAGACTCCCCCACTATAGGAAACACTCTCTCCACATCCACTCTATCTGTGTCCTCTGATCCTAGACTCCCCCACTATAGGAAACATCCTCTCCACATTCACTCTATCTGTGTCCTCTGGTCCTAGACTCCCCCCAATATAGGAAACATCCTCTCCACATTCACTCTATCTGTGTCCTCTGGTCCTAGACTCCCCCACTACAGGAAACATCCTCTCCACATCCACTCTATCTGTGCCCTCTGGTCCTAGACTCCCCCACTACAGGAAACATCCTCTCCACATCCACTCTATCTGTGCCCTCTGGTCCTAGACTCCCCCACTACAGGAAACATCCTCTCCACATCCACTCTATCTGTGCCCTCTGGTCCTAGACTCCCCCACTATAGGAATCGTCCTCTCCACATCCACTCTATCTGTGTCCTCTGGTCCTAGACTCCCCCACTATAGGAAACATCCTCTCCACATCCACTCTATCTGTGCCCTCTGGTCCAAGACTCCCCCACTATAGGAAACATCCTCTCCACACCCACTCTATCTGTGTCCTCTGGTCCTAGACTCCCCCACTATAGGAAACACCCTCTCCACATCCACTCTGTCTGTGTCCTCTGGTCCTAGACTCCCCCACTATAGGAAACATCCTCTCCACATCCACTCTATCTGTGTCCTCTGGTCCTAGACTCCCCCACTATAGGAAACATCCTCTCCACACCCACTCTATCTGTGTCCTCTGGTCCTACACTCCCCCACTATAGGAAACATCCTCTCCACACCCACTCTATCTGTGTCCTCTGGTCCTACACTCCCCCACTATAGGAAACATCCTCTCCACACCCACTCTATCTGTGTCCTCTGGTCCTAGACTCCCCCACTATAGCAAACATCCTCTCCACATCCACTCTATCTGAGTCCTCTGGTCCTACACTCCCCCACTATAGGAAACATCCTCTCCACATCCACTCTATCTGAGTCCTGTGGTCCTACACTCCCCCACTATAGGAAACATCCTCTCCACACCCACTCTATCTGTGTCCTCTGGTCCTAGACTCCCCCACTATAGGAAACATCCTCTCCACATCCACTCTATCTGTGTCCTCTGGTCCTAGACTCCCCCACTATAGGAAACATCCTCTCCACATCCACTCTATCTGTGCCCTCTGGTCCTAGACTCCCCCACTATAGGAAACATCCTCTCCACATCCACTCTATCTGTGTCCTCTGGTCCTAGACTCCCCCACTATAGGAAACACCCTCTCCACATCCACTCTATCTGTTACCTCTGGTCCTAGACTACAGGAAACATCCTCTCCACATCCATTCTATCTGTATCCTCTGGTCCTAGACTCCCCCACTATAGGAAACATCCTCTCCACATCCACTCTATCTGTGTCCTCTGGTCCTAGTCCCCCCACTATAGGAAACATCCTCTCCACATCCACTCTATCTGTGTCCTCTGGTCCTAGACTCCCCCACTATAGGAAACACCGTCTCCACATCCACTCTATCTGTTACCTCTGGTCCTAGACTACAGGAAACATCCTCTCCACATCCATTCTATCTGTATCCTCTGGTCCTAGACTCCCCCACTATAGGAAACATCCTCTCCACATCCACTCTATCTGTGCCCTCTGGTCCTAGACTCCCCCACTACAGGAAACATCCTCTCCACATCCACTCTATCTGTGTCCTCTGGTCCTAGACTCCCCCACTATAGGAAACATCCTCTCCACATCCACTCTATCTGTGTCCTCTGGTCCTAGACTCCCCCACTACAGGAAACATCCTCTCCACATCCACTCTATCTGTGTCCTCTGGTCCTAGACTCCCCCACTACAGGAAACATCCTCTCCACATCCACTCTATCTGTGCCCTCTGGTCCTAGACTCCCCCATTACAGGAAACATCCTCTCCACATCCACTCTATCTGTGCCCTCTGGTCCTAGACTCCCCCACTACAGGAAACATCCTCTCCACATCCACTCTATCTGTGTCCTCTGGTCCTAGACTCCCCCACTATAGGAAACATCCTCTCCACATCCACTCTATCTGTGCCCTCTGGTCCTAGACTCCCCCACTACAGGAAACATCCTCTCCACATCCACTCTATCTGTGTCCTCTGGTCCTAGACTCCCCCACTATAGGAAACATCCTCTCCACATCCACTCTATCTGTGTCCTCTGGTCCTAGACTCCCCCACTATAGGAAACATCCTCTCCACATCCACTCTATCTGTGTCCTCTGGTCCTAGACTCCCCCACTATAGGAAACATCCTCTCCACATCCACTCTATCTGTGCCCTCTGGTCCTAGACTCCCCCCACTATAGGAAACATCCTCTCCACATCCACTCTATCTGTGTCCTGTGGTCCTAGACTCCCCCACTATAGGAAACATCCTCTCCACATCCACTCTATCTGTGCCCTCTGTTCCTAGACTCACCCACTATAGGAAACACTCTCTCCACATCCACTCTATCTGTGTCCTCTGATCCTAGACTTCCCCACTTTAGGAAACATCCTCTCCACATCCACTCTATCTGTGCCCTCTGTTCCTAGACTCCCCCACTATAGGAAACACTCTCTCCACATCCACTCTATCTGTGTCCTCTGATCCTAGACTCCCCCACTATAGGAAACACTCTCTCCACATCCACTCTATCTGGGCCCTCTGGTCCTAGACTCCCCCACTATAGGAAACATCCTCTCCACATCCACTCTATCTGTGCCCTCTGGTGCTAGACTCCCCCACTATAGGAAACATCCTCTCCACATCCACTCTATCTGTGTCCTCTGGTCCTAGACTCCCCCACTACAGGAAACATCCTCTCCACATCCACTCTATCTGTGCCCTCTGGTCCTAGACTCCCCCACTACAGGAAACATCCTCTCCACATCCATTCTATCTGTATCCTCTGGTCCTAGACTCCCCCACTATAGGAAACATCCTCTCCACATCCACTCTATCTGTGCCCTCTGGTCCTAGACTCCCCCACTACAGGAAACATCCTCTCCACATCCACTCTATCTGTGTCCTCTGGTCCTAGACTCCCCCACTACAGGAAACATCCTCTCCACATCCACTCTATCTGTGTCCTCTGGTCCTAGACTCCCCCACTATAGGAAACATCCTCTCCACATCCACTCTATCTGTGTCCTCTGGTCCTAGACTCCCCCACTATAGGAAACATCCTCTCCACATCCACTCTATCTGTGCCCTCTGGTCCTAGACTCCCCCCACTATAGGAAACATCCTCTCCACATCCACTCTATCTGTGTCCTGTGGTCCTAGACTCCCCCACTATAGGAAACATCCTCTCCACATCCACTCTATCTGTGTCCTCTGTTCCTAGACTCACCCACTATAGGAAACACTCTCTCCACATCCACTCTATCTGTGTCCTCTGATCCTAGACTTCCCCACTTTAGGAAACATCCTCTCCACATCCACTCTATCTGTGCCCTCTGTTCCTAGACTCACCCACTATAGGAAACACTCTCTCCACATCCACTCTATCTGTGTCCTCTGATCCTAGACTTCCCCACTTTAGGAAACATCCTCTCCACATCCACTCTATCTGTGCCCTCTGTTCCTAGACTCCCCCACTATAGGAAACACTCTCTCCACATCCACTCTATCTGTGTCCTCTGATCCTAGACTCCCCCACTATAGGAAACACTCTCTCCACATCCACTCTATCTGTGCCCTCTGGTCCTAGACTCCCCCACTACAGGAAACATCCTCTCCACATCCACTCTATCTGTGTCCTCTGGTCCTAGACTCCCCCACTACAGGAAACATCCTCTCCACATCCACTCTATCTGTGTCCTCTGGTCCTAGACTCCCCCACTACAGGAAACATCCTCTCCACATCCACTCTATCTGTGTCCTCTGGTCCTAGACTCCCCCACTACAGGAAACATCCTCTCCACATCCACTCTATCTGTGCCCTCTGGTCCTAGACTCCCCCATTACAGGAAACATCCTCTCCACATCCACTCTATCTGTGCCCTCTGGTCCTAGACTCCCCCACTACAGGAAACATCCTCTCCACATCCACTCTATCTGTGTCCTCTGGTCCTAGACTCCCCCACTATAGGAAACATCCTCTCCACATCCACTCTATCTGTGCCCTCTGGTCCTAGACTCCCCCACTACAGGAAACATCCTCTCCACATCCACTCTATCTGTGTCCTCTGGTCCTAGACTCCCCCACTATAGGAAACATCCTCTCCACATCCACTCTATCTGTGTCCTCTGGTCCTAGACTCCCCCACTATAGGAAACATCCTCTCCACATCCACTCTATCTGTGCCCTCTGGTCCTAGACTCCCCCCACTATAGGAAACATCCTCTCCACATCCACTCTATCTGTGTCCTGTGGTCCTAGACTCCCCCACTATAGGAAACATCCTCTCCACATCCACTCTATCTGTGCCCTCTGTTCCTAGACTCACCCACTATAGGAAACACTCTCTCCACATCCACTCTATCTGTGTCCTCTGATCCTAGACTTCCCCACTATAGGAAACATCCTCTCCACATCCACTCTATCTGTGCCCTCTGTTCCTAGACTCACCCACTATAGGAAACACTCTCTCCACATCCACTCTATCTGTGTCCTCTGGTCCTAGACTCCCCCACTATAGGAAACACTCTCTCCACATCCACTCTATCTGTGTCCTCTGATCCTAGACTCCCCCACTATAGGAAACACTCTCTCCACATCCACTCTATCTGTGTCCTCTGATCCTAGACTCCCCCACTATAGGAAACATCCTCTCCACATTCACTCTATCTGTGTCCTCTGGTCCTAGACTCCCCCCAATATAGGAAACATCCTCTCCACATTCACTCTATCTGTGTCCTCTGGTCCTAGACTCCCCCACTACAGGAAACATCCTCTCCACATCCACTCTATCTGTGCCCTCTGGTCCTAGACTCCCCCACTACAGGAAACATCCTCTCCACATCCACTCTATCTGTGCCCTCTGGTCCTAGACTCCCCCACTACAGGAAACATCCTCTCCACATCCACTCTATCTGTGCCCTCTGGTCCTAGACTCCCCCACTACAGGAAACATCCTCTCCACATCCACTCTATCTGTGCCCTCTGGTCCTAGACTCCCCCACTATAGGAATCGTCCTCTCCACATCCACTCTATCTGTGTCCTCTGGTCCTAGACTCCCCCACTATAGGAAACATCCTCTCCACATCCACTCTATCTGTGCCCTCTGGTCCAAGACTCCCCCACTATAGGAAACATCCTCTCCACACCCACTCTATCTGTGTCCTCTGGTCCTAGACTCCCCCACTATAGGAAACACCCTCTCCACATCCACTCTGTCTGTGTCCTCTGGTCCTAGACTCCCCCACTATAGGAAACATCCTCTCCACATCCACTCTATCTGTGTCCTCTGGTCCTAGACTCCCCCACTATAGGAAACATCCTCTCCACACCCACTCTATCTGTGTCCTCTGGTCCTACACTCCCCCACTATAGGAAACATCCTCTCCACACCCACTCTATCTGTGTCCTCTGGTCCTACACTCCCCCACTATAGGAAACATCCTCTCCACACCCACTCTATCTGTGTCCTCTGGTCCTAGACTCCCCCACTATAGCAAACATCCTCTCCACATCCACTCTATCTGAGTCCTCTGGTCCTACACTCCCCCACTATAGGAAACATCCTCTCCACATCCACTCTATCTGAGTCCTGTGGTCCTACACTCCCCCACTATAGGAAACATCCTCTCCACACCCACTCTATCTGTGTCCTCTGGTCCTAGACTCCCCCACTATAGGAAACATCCTCTCCACATCCACTCTATCTGTGTCCTCTGGTCCTAGACTCCCCCACTATAGGAAACATCCTCTCCACATCCACTCTATCTGTGCCCTCTGGTCCTAGACTCCCCCACTATAGGAAACATCCTCTCCACATCCACTCTATCTGTGTCCTCTGGTCCTAGACTCCCCCACTATAGGAAACACCCTCTCCACATCCACTCTATCTGTTACCTCTGGTCCTAGACTACAGGAAACATCCTCTCCACATCCATTCTATCTGTATCCTCTGGTCCTAGACTCCCCCACTATAGGAAACATCCTCTCCACATCCACTCTATCTGTGTCCTCTGGTCCTAGTCCCCCCACTATAGGAAACATCCTCTCCACATCCACTCTATCTGTGTCCTCTGGTCCTAGACTCCCCCACTATAGGAAACATCCTCTCCACATCCACTCTATCTGTGCCCTCTGGTCCTAGACTCCCCCATTACAGGAAACATCCTCTCCACATCCACTCTATCTGTGCCCTCTGGTCCTAGACTCCCCCACTACAGGAAACATCCTCTCCACATCCACTCTATCTGTGTCCTCTGGTCCTAGACTCCCCCACTATAGGAAACATCCTCTCCACATCCACTCTATCTGTGCCCTCTGGTCCTAGACTCCCCCACTACAGGAAACATCCTCTCCACATCCACTCTATCTGTGTCCTCTGGTCCTAGACTCCCCCACTATAGGAAACATCCTCTCCACATCCACTCTATCTGTGTCCTCTGGTCCTAGACTCCCCCACTATAGGAAACATCCTCTCCACATCCACTCTATCTGTGCCCTCTGGTCCTAGACTCCCCCCACTATAGGAAACATCCTCTCCACATCCACTCTATCTGTGTCCTGTGGTCCTAGACTCCCCCACTATAGGAAACATCCTCTCCACATCCACTCTATCTGTGCCCTCTGTTCCTAGACTCACCCACTATAGGAAACACTCTCTCCACATCCACTCTATCTGTGTCCTCTGATCCTAGACTTCCCCACTATAGGAAACATCCTCTCCACATCCACTCTATCTGTGCCCTCTGTTCCTAGACTCACCCACTATAGGAAACACTCTCTCCACATCCACTCTATCTGTGTCCTCTGGTCCTAGACTCCCCCACTATAGGAAACACTCTCTCCACATCCACTCTATCTGTGTCCTCTGATCCTAGACTCCCCCACTATAGGAAACACTCTCTCCACATCCACTCTATCTGTGTCCTCTGATCCTAGACTCCCCCACTATAGGAAACATCCTCTCCACATTCACTCTATCTGTGTCCTCTGGTCCTAGACTCCCCCCAATATAGGAAACATCCTCTCCACATTCACTCTATCTGTGTCCTCTGGTCCTAGACTCCCCCACTACAGGAAACATCCTCTCCACATCCACTCTATCTGTGCCCTCTGGTCCTAGACTCCCCCACTACAGGAAACATCCTCTCCACATCCACTCTATCTGTGCCCTCTGGTCCTAGACTCCCCCACTACAGGAAACATCCTCTCCACATCCACTCTATCTGTGCCCTCTGGTCCTAGACTCCCCCACTATAGGAATCGTCCTCTCCACATCCACTCTATCTGTGTCCTCTGGTCCTAGACTCCCCCACTATAGGAAACATCCTCTCCACATCCACTCTATCTGTGCCCTCTGGTCCAAGACTCCCCCACTATAGGAAACATCCTCTCCACACCCACTCTATCTGTGTCCTCTGGTCCTAGACTCCCCCACTATAGGAAACACCCTCTCCACATCCACTCTGTCTGTGTCCTCTGGTCCTAGACTCCCCCACTATAGGAAACATCCTCTCCACATCCACTCTATCTGTGTCCTCTGGTCCTAGACTCCCCCACTATAGGAAACATCCTCTCCACACCCACTCTATCTGTGTCCTCTGGTCCTACACTCCCCCACTATAGGAAACATCCTCTCCACACCCACTCTATCTGTGTCCTCTGGTCCTACACTCCCCCACTATAGGAAACATCCTCTCCACACCCACTCTATCTGTGTCCTCTGGTCCTAGACTCCCCCACTATAGCAAACATCCTCTCCACATCCACTCTATCTGGGCCCTCTGGTCCTAGACTCCCCCACTATAGGAAACATCCTCTCCACATCCACTCTATCTGTGCCCTCTGGTGCTAGACTCCCCCACTATAGGAAACATCCTCTCCACATCCACTCTATCTGTGTCCTCTGGTCCTAGACTCCCCCACTACAGGAAACATCCTCTCCACATCCACTCTATCTGTGCCCTCTGGTCCTAGACTCCCCCACTACAGGAAACATCCTCTCCACATCCATTCTATCTGTATCCTCTGGTCCTAGACTCCCCCACTATAGGAAACATCCTCTCCACATCCACTCTATCTGTGCCCTCTGGTCCTAGACTCCCCCACTACAGGAAACATCCTCTCCACATCCACTCTATCTGTGTCCTCTGGTCCTAGACTCCCCCACTACAGGAAACATCCTCTCCACATCCACTCTATCTGTGTCCTCTGGTCCTAGACTCCCCCACTATAGGAAACATCCTCTCCACATCCACTCTATCTGTGTCCTCTGGTCCTAGACTCCCCCACTATAGGAAACATCCTCTCCACATCCACTCTATCTGTGCCCTCTGGTCCTAGACTCCCCCCACTATAGGAAACATCCTCTCCACATCCACTCTATCTGTGTCCTGTGGTCCTAGACTCCCCCACTATAGGAAACATCCTCTCCACATCCACTCTATCTGTGTCCTCTGTTCCTAGACTCACCCACTATAGGAAACACTCTCTCCACATCCACTCTATCTGTGTCCTCTGATCCTAGACTTCCCCACTTTAGGAAACATCCTCTCCACATCCACTCTATCTGTGCCCTCTGTTCCTAGACTCACCCACTATAGGAAACACTCTCTCCACATCCACTCTATCTGTGTCCTCTGATCCTAGACTTCCCCACTTTAGGAAACATCCTCTCCACATCCACTCTATCTGTGCCCTCTGTTCCTAGACTCCCCCACTATAGGAAACACTCTCTCCACATCCACTCTATCTGTGTCCTCTGATCCTAGACTCCCCCACTATAGGAAACACTCTCTCCACATCCACTCTATCTGTGCCCTCTGGTCCTAGACTCCCCCACTACAGGAAACATCCTCTCCACATCCACTCTATCTGTGTCCTCTGGTCCTAGACTCCCCCACTACAGGAAACATCCTCTCCACATCCACTCTATCTGTGTCCTCTGGTCCTAGACTCCCCCACTACAGGAAACATCCTCTCCACATCCACTCTATCTGTGTCCTCTGGTCCTAGACTCCCCCACTACAGGAAACATCCTCTCCACATCCACTCTATCTGTGCCCTCTGGTCCTAGACTCCCCCATTACAGGAAACATCCTCTCCACATCCACTCTATCTGTGCCCTCTGGTCCTAGACTCCCCCACTACAGGAAACATCCTCTCCACATCCACTCTATCTGTGTCCTCTGGTCCTAGACTCCCCCACTATAGGAAACATCCTCTCCACATCCACTCTATCTGTGCCCTCTGGTCCTAGACTCCCCCACTACAGGAAACATCCTCTCCACATCCACTCTATCTGTGTCCTCTGGTCCTAGACTCCCCCACTATAGGAAACATCCTCTCCACATCCACTCTATCTGTGTCCTCTGGTCCTAGACTCCCCCACTATAGGAAACATCCTCTCCACATCCACTCTATCTGTGCCCTCTGGTCCTAGACTCCCCCCACTATAGGAAACATCCTCTCCACATCCACTCTATCTGTGTCCTGTGGTCCTAGACTCCCCCACTATAGGAAACATCCTCTCCACATCCACTCTATCTGTGCCCTCTGTTCCTAGACTCACCCACTATAGGAAACACTCTCTCCACATCCACTCTATCTGTGTCCTCTGATCCTAGACTTCCCCACTATAGGAAACATCCTCTCCACATCCACTCTATCTGTGCCCTCTGTTCCTAGACTCACCCACTATAGGAAACACTCTCTCCACATCCACTCTATCTGTGTCCTCTGGTCCTAGACTCCCCCACTATAGGAAACACTCTCTCCACATCCACTCTATCTGTGTCCTCTGATCCTAGACTCCCCCACTATAGGAAACACTCTCTCCACATCCACTCTATCTGTGTCCTCTGATCCTAGACTCCCCCACTATAGGAAACATCCTCTCCACATTCACTCTATCTGTGTCCTCTGGTCCTAGACTCCCCCCAATATAGGAAACATCCTCTCCACATTCACTCTATCTGTGTCCTCTGGTCCTAGACTCCCCCACTACAGGAAACATCCTCTCCACATCCACTCTATCTGTGCCCTCTGGTCCTAGACTCCCCCACTACAGGAAACATCCTCTCCACATCCACTCTATCTGTGCCCTCTGGTCCTAGACTCCCCCACTACAGGAAACATCCTCTCCACATCCACTCTATCTGTGCCCTCTGGTCCTAGACTCCCCCACTACAGGAAACATCCTCTCCACATCCACTCTATCTGTGCCCTCTGGTCCTAGACTCCCCCACTATAGGAATCGTCCTCTCCACATCCACTCTATCTGTGTCCTCTGGTCCTAGACTCCCCCACTATAGGAAACATCCTCTCCACATCCACTCTATCTGTGCCCTCTGGTCCAAGACTCCCCCACTATAGGAAACATCCTCTCCACACCCACTCTATCTGTGTCCTCTGGTCCTAGACTCCCCCACTATAGGAAACACCCTCTCCACATCCACTCTGTCTGTGTCCTCTGGTCCTAGACTCCCCCACTATAGGAAACATCCTCTCCACATCCACTCTATCTGTGTCCTCTGGTCCTAGACTCCCCCACTATAGGAAACATCCTCTCCACACCCACTCTATCTGTGTCCTCTGGTCCTACACTCCCCCACTATAGGAAACATCCTCTCCACACCCACTCTATCTGTGTCCTCTGGTCCTACACTCCCCCACTATAGGAAACATCCTCTCCACACCCACTCTATCTGTGTCCTCTGGTCCTAGACTCCCCCACTATAGCAAACATCCTCTCCACATCCACTCTATCTGAGTCCTCTGGTCCTACACTCCCCCACTATAGGAAACATCCTCTCCACATCCACTCTATCTGAGTCCTGTGGTCCTACACTCCCCCACTATAGGAAACATCCTCTCCACACCCACTCTATCTGTGTCCTCTGGTCCTAGACTCCCCCACTATAGGAAACATCCTCTCCACATCCACTCTATCTGTGTCCTCTGGTCCTAGACTCCCCCACTATAGGAAACATCCTCTCCACATCCACTCTATCTGTGCCCTCTGGTCCTAGACTCCCCCACTATAGGAAACATCCTCTCCACATCCACTCTATCTGTGTCCTCTGGTCCTAGACTCCCCCACTATAGGAAACACCCTCTCCACATCCACTCTATCTGTTACCTCTGGTCCTAGACTACAGGAAACATCCTCTCCACATCCATTCTATCTGTATCCTCTGGTCCTAGACTCCCCCACTATAGGAAACATCCTCTCCACATCCACTCTATCTGTGTCCTCTGGTCCTAGTCCCCCCACTATAGGAAACATCCTCTCCACATCCACTCTATCTGTGTCCTCTGGTCCTAGACTCCCCCACTATAGGAAACATCCTCTCCACATCCACTCTATCTGTGCCCTCTGGTCCTAGACTCCCCCATTACAGGAAACATCCTCTCCACATCCACTCTATCTGTGCCCTCTGGTCCTAGACTCCCCCACTACAGGAAACATCCTCTCCACATCCACTCTATCTGTGTCCTCTGGTCCTAGACTCCCCCACTATAGGAAACATCCTCTCCACATCCACTCTATCTGTGCCCTCTGGTCCTAGACTCCCCCACTACAGGAAACATCCTCTCCACATCCACTCTATCTGTGTCCTCTGGTCCTAGACTCCCCCACTATAGGAAACATCCTCTCCACATCCACTCTATCTGTGTCCTCTGGTCCTAGACTCCCCCACTATAGGAAACATCCTCTCCACATCCACTCTATCTGTGCCCTCTGGTCCTAGACTCCCCCCACTATAGGAAACATCCTCTCCACATCCACTCTATCTGTGTCCTGTGGTCCTAGACTCCCCCACTATAGGAAACATCCTCTCCACATCCACTCTATCTGTGCCCTCTGTTCCTAGACTCACCCACTATAGGAAACACTCTCTCCACATCCACTCTATCTGTGTCCTCTGATCCTAGACTTCCCCACTATAGGAAACATCCTCTCCACATCCACTCTATCTGTGCCCTCTGTTCCTAGACTCACCCACTATAGGAAACACTCTCTCCACATCCACTCTATCTGTGTCCTCTGGTCCTAGACTCCCCCACTATAGGAAACACTCTCTCCACATCCACTCTATCTGTGTCCTCTGATCCTAGACTCCCCCACTATAGGAAACACTCTCTCCACATCCACTCTATCTGTGTCCTCTGATCCTAGACTCCCCCACTATAGGAAACATCCTCTCCACATTCACTCTATCTGTGTCCTCTGGTCCTAGACTCCCCCCAATATAGGAAACATCCTCTCCACATTCACTCTATCTGTGTCCTCTGGTCCTAGACTCCCCCACTACAGGAAACATCCTCTCCACATCCACTCTATCTGTGCCCTCTGGTCCTAGACTCCCCCACTACAGGAAACATCCTCTCCACATCCACTCTATCTGTGCCCTCTGGTCCTAGACTCCCCCACTACAGGAAACATCCTCTCCACATCCACTCTATCTGTGCCCTCTGGTCCTAGACTCCCCCACTATAGGAATCGTCCTCTCCACATCCACTCTATCTGTGTCCTCTGGTCCTAGACTCCCCCACTATAGGAAACATCCTCTCCACATCCACTCTATCTGTGCCCTCTGGTCCAAGACTCCCCCACTATAGGAAACATCCTCTCCACACCCACTCTATCTGTGTCCTCTGGTCCTAGACTCCCCCACTATAGGAAACACCCTCTCCACATCCACTCTGTCTGTGTCCTCTGGTCCTAGACTCCCCCACTATAGGAAACATCCTCTCCACATCCACTCTATCTGTGTCCTCTGGTCCTAGACTCCCCCACTATAGGAAACATCCTCTCCACACCCACTCTATCTGTGTCCTCTGGTCCTACACTCCCCCACTATAGGAAACATCCTCTCCACACCCACTCTATCTGTGTCCTCTGGTCCTACACTCCCCCACTATAGGAAACATCCTCTCCACACCCACTCTATCTGTGTCCTCTGGTCCTAGACTCCCCCACTATAGCAAACATCCTCTCCACATCCACTCTATCTGAGTCCTCTGGTCCTACACTCCCCCACTATAGGAAACATCCTCTCCACATCCACTCTATCTGAGTCCTGTGGTCCTACACTCCCCCACTATAGGAAACATCCTCTCCACACCCACTCTATCTGTGTCCTCTGGTCCTAGACTCCCCCACTATAGGAAACATCCTCTCCACATCCACTCTATCTGTGTCCTCTGGTCCTAGACTCCCCCACTATAGGAAACATCCTCTCCACATCCACTCTATCTGTGCCCTCTGGTCCTAGACTCCCCCACTATAGGAAACATCCTCTCCACATCCACTCTATCTGTGTCCTCTGGTCCTAGACTCCCCCACTATAGGAAACACCCTCTCCACATCCACTCTATCTGTTACCTCTGGTCCTAGACTACAGGAAACATCCTCTCCACATCCATTCTATCTGTATCCTCTGGTCCTAGACTCCCCCACTATAGGAAACATCCTCTCCACATCCACTCTATCTGTGTCCTCTGGTCCTAGTCCCCCCACTATAGGAAACATCCTCTCCACATCCACTCTATCTGTGTCCTCTGGTCCTAGACTCCCCCACTATAGGAAACACCGTCTCCACATCCACTCTATCTGTTACCTCTGGTCCTAGACTACAGGAAACATCCTCTCCACATCCATTCTATCTGTATCCTCTGGTCCTAGACTCCCCCACTATAGGAAACATCCTCTCCACATCCACTCTATCTGTGCCCTCTGGTCCTAGACTCCCCCACTACAGGAAACATCCTCTCCACATCCACTCTATCTGTGTCCTCTGGTCCTAGACTCCCCCACTATAGGAAACATCCTCTCCACATCCACTCTATCTGTGTCCTCTGGTCCTAGACTCCCCCACTACAGGAAACATCCTCTCCACATCCACTCTATCTGTGTCCTCTGGTCCTAGACTCCCCCACTACAGGAAACATCCTCTCCACATCCACTCTATCTGTGCCCTCTGGTCCTAGACTCCCCCATTACAGGAAACATCCTCTCCACATCCACTCTATCTGTGCCCTCTGGTCCTAGACTCCCCCACTACAGGAAACATCCTCTCCACATCCACTCTATCTGTGCCCTCTGGTCCTAGACTCCCCCACTATAGGAAACATCCTCTCCACATCCACTCTATCTGTGTCCTCTGGTCCTAGACTCCCCCACTATAGGAAACACCCTCTCCACATCCACTCTATCTGTTACCTCTGGTCCTAGACTACAGGAAACATCCTCTCCACATCCATTCTATCTGTATCCTCTGGTCCTAGACTCCCCCACTATAGGAAACATCCTCTCCACATCCACTCTATCTGTGTCCTCTGGTCCTAGTCCCCCCACTATAGGAAACATCCTCTCCACATCCACTCTATCTGTGTCCTCTGGTCCTAGACTCCCCCACTATAGGAAACACCGTCTCCACATCCACTCTATCTGTTACCTCTGGTCCTAGACTACAGGAAACATCCTCTCCACATCCATTCTATCTGTATCCTCTGGTCCTAGACTCCCCCACTATAGGAAACATCCTCTCCACATCCACTCTATCTGTGCCCTCTGGTCCTAGACTCCCCCACTACAGGAAACATCCTCTCCACATCCACTCTATCTGTGTCCTCTGGTCCTAGACTCCCCCACTATAGGAAACATCCTCTCCACATCCACTCTATCTGTGTCCTCTGGTCCTAGACTCCCCCACTACAGGAAACATCCTCTCCACATCCACTCTATCTGTGTCCTCTGGTCCTAGACTCCCCCACTACAGGAAACATCCTCTCCACATCCACTCTATCTGTGCCCTCTGGTCCTAGACTCCCCCATTACAGGAAACATCCTCTCCACATCCACTCTATCTGTGCCCTCTGGTCCTAGACTCCCCCACTACAGGAAACATCCTCTCCACATCCACTCTATCTGTGTCCTCTGGTCCTAGACTCCCCCACTATAGGAAACATCCTCTCCACATCCACTCTATCTGTGTCCTCTGGTCCTAGACTCCCCCACTATAGGAAACATCCTCTCCACATCCACTCTATCTGTGTCCTCTGGTCCTAGACTCCCCCACTATAGGAAACATCCTCTCCACATCCACTCTATCTGTGTCCTCTGGTCCTAGACTCCCCCACTATAGGAAACATCCTCTCCACATCCACTCTATCTGTGCCCTCTGGTCCTAGACTCCCCCCACTATAGGAAACATCCTCTCCACATCCACTCTATCTGTGTCCTGTGGTCCTAGACTCCCCCACTATAGGAAACATCCTCTCCACATCCACTCTATCTGTGCCCTCTGTTCCTAGACTCACCCACTATAGGAAACACTCTCTCCACATCCACTCTATCTGTGTCCTCTGATCCTAGACTTCCCCACTTTAGGAAACATCCTCTCCACATCCACTCTATCTGTGCCCTCTGTTCCTAGACTCCCCCACTATAGGAAACACTCTCTCCACATCCACTCTATCTGTGTCCTCTGATCCTAGACTCCCCCACTATAGGAAACACTCTCTCCACATCCACTCTATCTGGGCCCTCTGGTCCTAGACTCCCCCACTATAGGAAACATCCTCTCCACATCCACTCTATCTGTGCCCTCTGGTGCTAGACTCCCCCACTATAGGAAACATCCTCTCCACATCCACTCTATCTGTGTCCTCTGGTCCTAGACTCCCCCACTACAGGAAACATCCTCTCCACATCCACTCTATCTGTGCCCTCTGGTCCTAGACTCCCCCACTACAGGAAACATCCTCTCCACATCCATTCTATCTGTATCCTCTGGTCCTAGACTCCCCCACTATAGGAAACATCCTCTCCACATCCACTCTATCTGTGCCCTCTGGTCCTAGACTCCCCCACTACAGGAAACATCCTCTCCACATCCACTCTATCTGTGTCCTCTGGTCCTAGACTCCCCCACTACAGGAAACATCCTCTCCACATCCACTCTATCTGTGTCCTCTGGTCCTAGACTCCCCCACTATAGGAAACATCCTCTCCACATCCACTCTATCTGTGTCCTCTGGTCCTAGACTCCCCCACTATAGGAAACATCCTCTCCACATCCACTCTATCTGTGCCCTCTGGTCCTAGACTCCCCCCACTATAGGAAACATCCTCTCCACATCCACTCTATCTGTGTCCTGTGGTCCTAGACTCCCCCACTATAGGAAACATCCTCTCCACATCCACTCTATCTGTGTCCTCTGTTCCTAGACTCACCCACTATAGGAAACACTCTCTCCACATCCACTCTATCTGTGTCCTCTGATCCTAGACTTCCCCACTTTAGGAAACATCCTCTCCACATCCACTCTATCTGTGCCCTCTGTTCCTAGACTCACCCACTATAGGAAACACTCTCTCCACATCCACTCTATCTGTGTCCTCTGATCCTAGACTTCCCCACTTTAGGAAACATCCTCTCCACATCCACTCTATCTGTGCCCTCTGTTCCTAGACTCCCCCACTATAGGAAACACTCTCTCCACATCCACTCTATCTGTGTCCTCTGATCCTAGACTCCCCCACTATAGGAAACACTCTCTCCACATCCACTCTATCTGTGCCCTCTGGTCCTAGACTCCCCCACTACAGGAAACATCCTCTCCACATCCACTCTATCTGTGTCCTCTGGTCCTAGACTCCCCCACTACAGGAAACATCCTCTCCACATCCACTCTATCTGTGTCCTCTGGTCCTAGACTCCCCCACTACAGGAAACATCCTCTCCACATCCACTCTATCTGTGTCCTCTGGTCCTAGACTCCCCCACTACAGGAAACATCCTCTCCACATCCACTCTATCTGTGCCCTCTGGTCCTAGACTCCCCCATTACAGGAAACATCCTCTCCACATCCACTCTATCTGTGCCCTCTGGTCCTAGACTCCCCCACTACAGGAAACATCCTCTCCACATCCACTCTATCTGTGTCCTCTGGTCCTAGACTCCCCCACTATAGGAAACATCCTCTCCACATCCACTCTATCTGTGCCCTCTGGTCCTAGACTCCCCCACTACAGGAAACATCCTCTCCACATCCACTCTATCTGTGTCCTCTGGTCCTAGACTCCCCCACTATAGGAAACATCCTCTCCACATCCACTCTATCTGTGTCCTCTGGTCCTAGACTCCCCCACTATAGGAAACATCCTCTCCACATCCACTCTATCTGTGCCCTCTGGTCCTAGACTCCCCCCACTATAGGAAACATCCTCTCCACATCCACTCTATCTGTGTCCTGTGGTCCTAGACTCCCCCACTATAGGAAACATCCTCTCCACATCCACTCTATCTGTGCCCTCTGTTCCTAGACTCACCCACTATAGGAAACACTCTCTCCACATCCACTCTATCTGTGTCCTCTGATCCTAGACTTCCCCACTATAGGAAACATCCTCTCCACATCCACTCTATCTGTGCCCTCTGTTCCTAGACTCACCCACTATAGGAAACACTCTCTCCACATCCACTCTATCTGTGTCCTCTGGTCCTAGACTCCCCCACTATAGGAAACACTCTCTCCACATCCACTCTATCTGTGTCCTCTGATCCTAGACTCCCCCACTATAGGAAACACTCTCTCCACATCCACTCTATCTGTGTCCTCTGATCCTAGACTCCCCCACTATAGGAAACATCCTCTCCACATTCACTCTATCTGTGTCCTCTGGTCCTAGACTCCCCCCAATATAGGAAACATCCTCTCCACATTCACTCTATCTGTGTCCTCTGGTCCTAGACTCCCCCACTACAGGAAACATCCTCTCCACATCCACTCTATCTGTGCCCTCTGGTCCTAGACTCCCCCACTACAGGAAACATCCTCTCCACATCCACTCTATCTGTGCCCTCTGGTCCTAGACTCCCCCACTACAGGAAACATCCTCTCCACATCCACTCTATCTGTGCCCTCTGGTCCTAGACTCCCCCACTATAGGAATCGTCCTCTCCACATCCACTCTATCTGTGTCCTCTGGTCCTAGACTCCCCCACTATAGGAAACATCCTCTCCACATCCACTCTATCTGTGCCCTCTGGTCCAAGACTCCCCCACTATAGGAAACATCCTCTCCACACCCACTCTATCTGTGTCCTCTGGTCCTAGACTCCCCCACTATAGGAAACACCCTCTCCACATCCACTCTGTCTGTGTCCTCTGGTCCTAGACTCCCCCACTATAGGAAACATCCTCTCCACATCCACTCTATCTGTGTCCTCTGGTCCTAGACTCCCCCACTATAGGAAACATCCTCTCCACACCCACTCTATCTGTGTCCTCTGGTCCTACACTCCCCCACTATAGGAAACATCCTCTCCACACCCACTCTATCTGTGTCCTCTGGTCCTACACTCCCCCACTATAGGAAACATCCTCTCCACACCCACTCTATCTGTGTCCTCTGGTCCTAGACTCCCCCACTATAGCAAACATCCTCTCCACATCCACTCTATCTGAGTCCTCTGGTCCTACACTCCCCCACTATAGGAAACATCCTCTCCACATCCACTCTATCTGAGTCCTGTGGTCCTACACTCCCCCACTATAGGAAACATCCTCTCCACACCCACTCTATCTGTGTCCTCTGGTCCTAGACTCCCCCACTATAGGAAACATCCTCTCCACATCCACTCTATCTGTGTCCTCTGGTCCTAGACTCCCCCACTATAGGAAACATCCTCTCCACATCCACTCTATCTGTGCCCTCTGGTCCTAGACTCCCCCACTATAGGAAACATCCTCTCCACATCCACTCTATCTGTGTCCTCTGGTCCTAGACTCCCCCACTATAGGAAACACCCTCTCCACATCCACTCTATCTGTTACCTCTGGTCCTAGACTACAGGAAACATCCTCTCCACATCCATTCTATCTGTATCCTCTGGTCCTAGACTCCCCCACTATAGGAAACATCCTCTCCACATCCACTCTATCTGTGTCCTCTGGTCCTAGTCCCCCCACTATAGGAAACATCCTCTCCACATCCACTCTATCTGTGTCCTCTGGTCCTAGACTCCCCCACTATAGGAAACACCGTCTCCACATCCACTCTATCTGTTACCTCTGGTCCTAGACTACAGGAAACATCCTCTCCACATCCATTCTATCTGTATCCTCTGGTCCTAGACTCCCCCACTATAGGAAACATCCTCTCCACATCCACTCTATCTGTGCCCTCTGGTCCTAGACTCCCCCACTACAGGAAACATCCTCTCCACATCCACTCTATCTGTGTCCTCTGGTCCTAGACTCCCCCACTATAGGAAACATCCTCTCCACATCCACTCTATCTGTGTCCTCTGGTCCTAGACTCCCCCACTACAGGAAACATCCTCTCCACATCCACTCTATCTGTGTCCTCTGGTCCTAGACTCCCCCACTACAGGAAACATCCTCTCCACATCCACTCTATCTGTGCCCTCTGGTCCTAGACTCCCCCATTACAGGAAACATCCTCTCCACATCCACTCTATCTGTGCCCTCTGGTCCTAGACTCCCCCACTACAGGAAACATCCTCTCCACATCCACTCTATCTGTGTCCTCTGGTCCTAGACTCCCCCACTATAGGAAACATCCTCTCCACATCCACTCTATCTGTGCCCTCTGGTCCTAGACTCCCCCACTACAGGAAACATCCTCTCCACATCCACTCTATCTGTGTCCTCTGGTCCTAGACTCCCCCACTATAGGAAACATCCTCTCCACATCCACTCTATCTGTGTCCTCTGGTCCTAGACTCCCCCACTATAGGAAACATCCTCTCCACATCCACTCTATCTGTGTCCTCTGGTCCTAGACTCCCCCACTATAGGAAACATCCTCTCCACATCCACTCTATCTGTGCCCTCTGGTCCTAGACTCCCCCCACTATAGGAAACATCCTCTCCACATCCACTCTATCTGTGTCCTGTGGTCCTAGATTCCCCCACTATAGGAAACATCCTCTCCACATCCACTCTATCTGTGCCCTCTGTTCCTAGACTCACCCACTATAGGAAACACTCTCTCCACATCCACTCTATCTGTGTCCTCTGATCCTAGACTTCCCCACTTTAGGAAACATCCTCTCCACATCCACTCTATCTGTGCCCTCTGTTCCTAGACTCCCCCACTATAGGAAACACTCTCTCCACATCCACTCTATCTGTGTCCTCTGATCCTAGACTCCCCCACTATAGGAAACACTCTCTCCACATCCACTCTATCTGGGCCCTCTGGTCCTAGACTCCCCCACTATAGGAAACATCCTCTCCACATCCACTCTATCTGTGCCCTCTGGTGCTAGACTCCCCCACTATAGGAAACATCCTCTCCACATCCACTCTATCTGTGTCCTCTGGTCCTAGACTCCCCCACTACAGGAAACATCCTCTCCACATCCACTCTATCTGTGCCCTCTGGTCCTAGACTCCCCCACTACAGGAAACATCCTCTCCACATCCATTCTATCTGTATCCTCTGGTCCTAGACTCCCCCACTATAGGAAACATCCTCTCCACATCCACTCTATCTGTGCCCTCTGGTCCTAGACTCCCCCACTACAGGAAACATCCTCTCCACATCCACTCTATCTGTGTCCTCTGGTCCTAGACTCCCCCACTACAGGAAACATCCTCTCCACATCCACTCTATCTGTGTCCTCTGGTCCTAGACTCCCCCACTACAGGAAACATCCTCTCCACATCCACTCTATCTGTGTCCTCTGGTCCTAGACTCCCCCACTACAGGAAACATCCTCTCCACATCCACTCTATCTGTGTCCTCTGGTCCTAGACTCCCCCACTACAGGAAACATCCTCTCCACATCCACTCTATCTGTGCCCTCTGGTCCTAGACTCCCCCATTACAGGAAACATCCTCTCCACATCCACTCTATCTGTGCCCTCTGGTCCTAGACTCCCCCACTACAGGAAACATCCTCTCCACATCCACTCTATCTGTGTCCTCTGATCCTAGACTCCCCCACTATAGGAAACATCCTCTCCACATTCACTCTATCTGTGTCCTCTGGTCCTAGACTCCCCCCAATATAGGAAACATCCTCTCCACATTCACTCTATCTGTGTCCTCTGGTCCTAGACTCCCCCACTACAGGAAACATCCTCTCCACATCCACTCTATCTGTGCCCTCTGGTCCTAGACTCCCCCACTACAGGAAACATCCTCTCCACATCCACTCTATCTGTGCCCTCTGGTCCTAGACTCCCCCACTACAGGAAACATCCTCTCCACATCCACTCTATCTGTGCCCTCTGGTCCTAGACTCCCCCACTATAGGAATCGTCCTCTCCACATCCACTCTATCTGTGTCCTCTGGTCCTAGACTCCCCCACTATAGGAAACATCCTCTCCACATCCACTCTATCAGTGTCCTCTGGTCCTAGACTCCCCCACTATAGGAAACATCCTCTCCACATCCACTCTATCTGTGTCCTCTGGTCCTAGACTCCCCCACTATAGGAATCGTCCTCTCCACATCCACTCTATCTGTGTCCTCTGGTCCTAGACTCCCCCACTATAGGAAACATCCTCTTCACATCCACTCTATCAGTGTCCTCTGGTCCTAGACTCCCCCACTATAGGAAACATCCTCTCCACATCCACTCTATCTGTGTCCTCTGGTCCTAGACTCCCCCACTATAGGAAACATCCTCTCCACATCCACTCTATCTGTGTCCTCTGGTCCTAGACTCCCCCACTATAGGAAACATCTTCTCCAGATCCACTCTATCACGGCCATTCACCTTTCAATAGGTTTCAATGAGGTCACCCTTTGTTCTTTTGAATTCTGGTCCAAAGCCATCAAACACTCTTGATATGACAAGCCATTTAATCTCGGAGCCATTTTTTGTGAACTTCCCTAGAACTCTCTCCAGTTTCCGCACATCCTTTTTAAGATGAGGGGCCCAAAACTGCTCACTCGGTACTCCAAGTGAGGCCTCACCAGTGCTTTATAAAGTCTCAACATCACATCCTTGCTTCTCTATTCTAGTCCACTCGAAATGAATGCTAACATCACATTTGCCTTCCTCACCACGGACTCAACCTGCAAATTAACCTTCAGGGAATCCTACACAAGCATTCCCAAGTCCCTTTGCACCCAGTAATTTGCATTTTCTCTCCATTTAGACAATCGTCTACCCTTTCACTTCTCCTACAGAGTGCGTGACTGTACACTTCCCTATACCCTATTCCACCTGCCATTTCTTTGCCCATTCTCCTAATCTGTCTAACTCCCTCCGTAGCCTCAAACCTACGTGCCCCGCTTATCTTCATAGCCACTGCAAACTTTGGCAACAAAGCCATCCATTCTATCATTTAAATCATTGACGTACAACGTAAAAAGAGTTGGTCCCAGCGCAGACCCCTCTGGAACTTCACTAGTCTCACCGGCAGCCAACCAGAAAAGGCTCCCTTTATTCCCACCCTTTGCCTCCTGCCAATCAGCCACTGCTTCGTCCATGTTAGTATCTTTCCTGTAATACCGCGGGCTCACAGCTCGTTAAGTAGCCTCATCAAAGATGGCGGCGCGACGCAGCTTGCAGCAGCCACTCCGGAGCTGATTATCCGTTATTTGTGAGGTGGGGTGCCGTGCGCAATCGCCATCGATTGAAAACGGACGTGGGAGCACGGAGGAACATCGGGAAATCTCCAGGAAGACCTTCTTCGTTGCTGCTGCTGCTGTGAGGTCCGGGGTCTCTGCTGGGAAGAACAGGCCCCCAGTCCTCGGGGTCGCGTTGCCGATGGCCGTTGGCGGGGCCGTCTTAATACGCTCGGCAGAGGATGGTGCTCGGAGAAGCTGTGCCGGAGGGGATGGTCGGAGGCTCGGAGGTTTGACGGACTCAGGTCGCTTTCGGTGTGTGCTGCGTCTGCGAGGCTGGGTTCGACGGAGCTTTCACTGTGTGCTGCGTCTGCGAGGCTGAGTCCGACGGAGCTTTCACTGTGTGCTGTGTCTGTGAGGCTGGGTTCGACGGAGCTTTCGGTGTGTGCTGCGTCTGTGAGGTTGAGTCGGGCGGTGCCGTGGAAGTCCATTACGGGGGTATTCCCTTCTGCCGTCGGCGTGGGATGGCGAGCCTATCGGGATCCTGGGGACTTGTGGAAACTGTGTGGTGATTTCTTTTGAACTCATAGTCTTTTAACATCTTTGGACTATTGTTACTGTGCCCATGGTCTGTTTTTTTAAATCAATTATGCTATTGTTTGCACTGTTGTAACGATGTGGTTTTGTGCAAGTCTTGTAGCTTTAGTTTTTGGTCTTGTTCTGTCTGGTGGATTTGGAGCTCCTTTCCGGGGAACGCGCTAAGACAGTAGCGCGATATTAATACGCAGCAGCCTCTCCGGACTCTGGATTGGGGATTGCCGAACGTTAGGTGGATTTTCTGGTGTAGTCTGTTTTGTCGTGCGCTTTTGCGAAATCATTCCGGGGGAACGTCGTCTCATCTTTTTTAAACTGCATTGCATTCATGGTTTCTAAATGACAATGATCCAAATCTGAATATAAATCTGATGAGTGGCGCCTTGTCAAAGGCCTTCTGAAAATTCAAATATGCAACATCGACTGATTCTCCTTTGTTAGGCTTGTTATTCCTTCATGCAAGTCCAACAGATCTGTCAGGCGAGATTTTCCTCTGAGGATAACATGCTGGCTGTAGCCTATTTAATCACCCTGAGACCTCGTCCTTAATAATCAACGCCAACATCTTCCCAGCCATTGAGGTCAGACGAAGAGGCCCAACAATTTCATTTCTTCTGCCTCTCTCCCTTCTTGAAGACTGGAGTGACATTGCCGTCTTCCAGAACCATTCCGGAATCTTAACATCTTAAGAGGCACGGTTGAGAGTGTGCTGACCTTTTGCATCACAACCTGGTACTCCAGCTGCAGTGCGGCCGACAAAAAAGCCTTGCAGGGGGTGGTTAGGGGAGCAGAGAAGGTTATTGGGGTCTCCCTGCCTTCTGTCCAAGACCTCTTTCGGAGTCGATGCCTCCAGAAGACACGGTACATCATTAAAGACCCCTCACACCCTCTCCATGAACTGTTTGTTCCTCTGCCATCAGGCAAACATTACAGGAGCATCAAAACTAAAACCACAAGGCTACTAAACAGCTTCCTCCCACAGGCAGTCAGACTGCTAAATAGCTGCTCTACCTGACTCTGCTTTGGACACTTTTAACTTGCACTGGACACTTACAACTTGTTTTTAACCGACATGTGGCTGTAGTTGTTTTACTATTTATTGTTGTGTTTATTATTTAGTGTTGCATTTGTTATGTCATGATTGCACTTGCCCCTGGGAAACGCTGTCTCATTCTGCCCTGCAGAGCTGACGAACGGTGAGAATGACAATAGAGTTTTTGGATCCTGAATCTAGCGGTTCTTGAAAAATCTCTTCAGCCATCTCTTTCAGGACTCTGGGGTATTCACCGTCTGGTCCAGGTGACTTATCGACCTTCAGACCTTTCAGTTTCCCAAGAACCTTCTCCCCAGTAACGGTAACTTCACCCACTTCATGACCCCCGACACCTGGAACTTCCATATACAACCATATAACAATTACAGCACGGAAACAGGCCATCTCGGCCCTTCTAGTCCGTGCCGAACGCTTACTCTCACCTAGTCCCACCGGCCCGCACTCAGCCCATAACCCCCCATTCCTTTCCTGTCCATTTACCTATCCAATTTTACTTTAAATGACAATACCGAACCTGCCTATACCACTTCTACTGGAAGCTCGTTCCACACAGCTACCACTCTCTGAGTAAAGAAATTCCCCCTCGTGTTACCCTTAAACTTTTGCCCCCATAACTCTCAACTCATGCCCTCTTGTTTGAATCTCCCCAACTCTCGATGGAAAAAGCCTATCCACGTCAACTCTATCTATCCCCCTCATAATTTTAAATACCTCTATCAAGTCCCCCCCCCCAACCTTCTACGCTCCAAAGAATAAAGACCTAACTTGAATTCCACCCTACTGCTACAGTCTTCCACAGTGAAGACCGACACAAAATACTTATTCAGTTTGCCCCCCATTACTACCTCTCCGGCACCATTTTCCACTCTCCCCTCCCTTTTATGTATTTGAAGAAACTTTTGGTATCCACTTTAATATCATTGGCTAGCTCTCTTTTGTATTCCATCTTTACCTACGTAATGACGTTTTCAAGTTGCCTTCTGTTGGTTTTTAACTTTCTAACTTTCCACTGATTTTTATCTCTATAAATATGCCTTCTCTTTGACTTTTCTCTCGCTAGCCACGGTCATCTTCCCTTCAGAATAATTCTTCCTCTTTGGGATGTATAAACCCTGTGCCTTCCAAATTGCTTCAGTAAAATTCCAGCCATTACTGCTTTGCTGTCATCCCTGACTCTTTTTTTTCCCATCAATTCCTCGCTCATGCCTCTGTAATTCCATTTACTCCGCTGTAGTACTGATGCATCTGACTTTAGCAACTTCTTCTCAAATTTCAGGGTGAATTTGATCACATTACGATCACTAAGAGTTCCTTTACCTTAAAGCTCTCTAAACCATTCTGATTCATTCCGCTGAAGAAGAGACTGGGGAAGAGGAAGGTCGCTCACAAATAGAGAAAGCTTGTAGACAGCGCGAGAGGGAGGATAGGCAGGTGATAGAGAAGGGACGCGCTCAGACCAAAGGCTTGAGATGTGTCTATTTTAATGCAAGGAGTGTTGTGAACAAAGCGGATGAGAGAGCGTGGATCAGTACTTGGAGATATGATGTGGTGGCCATTACAGAGATTTGGATGGCTCAGGGACAGGAATGGTTACTTCAAGTGCCGGGTTTTAGATGCTTCAGAAAGGACAGGGAGGGAGGCAAAAGAGGTGGGGCATGGCACTGTTGATCAGAGATAGTGTCGCGGCTGCAGAAAAGGTGGACGCCATGGAGGGGTTGTCTACGGAGTCTCTGTGGGTGGAGGTTAGGAACAGGAAGGGGTTAATAACTTTACTGGGTGTTTTTTTATAGGCCACCCAATAGTAACAGGGATATCGAGGAGCAGATAGGGAAACAGATCCTGGAAAGGTGTAATAATAAGTGTTGTCGTGATGGGAGATTTTAATTTCTCAAATATTGATTGGCATTTCCCTAGAGCGAGTGGTTTAGATGGAGTGGAGTTTGTTAAGTGTGTTCAGGAAGGTTTCTTGACACAATATGTAGGTAAGCCTACAAGAGGAGAGGCTGTACTTGATCTGGTATTGGGAAATGAACCTGGTCAGGTGTCAGATCTCTCAGTGAGAGAGCACTTAGGAGATAATGATCATAATTCTATCTCCTTTACAATAACATTGCAGAGAGATAGGAACAGACAAGTTAGAAAAGCATTTAATTGGTGTAAGGGGAATTATGAGGCTATCAGGCAGGAAATTGGAGGCTTAAATTGGAAATAGATGTTCTCAGGGAAAAGTACGGAAGAAATGTGCAAACAGTCAGGGGATATTTGTGTGGAGTTCTGTATAGCTATGTTCCAATGAGACAGGGAAGTTATGGTAGGGTACAGGAACCATGGTGTACAAAGGCTGTAGTAAATCTAGTCAAGAAGAAAAGCTTACAGAAGGTTCGGAGAGCTAGGTAATGTTAGAGATCTAGAAGATGATAAGGCTACTAGGAAGGAGCTTAAGAATGAAATTAGGAGAGCCAGAAGGGGCCATGAGAATGCCTTGGCGGACAGGATTAAGGAAAACCCCAAGGCATTCTACAAGTACGTGAAGAGCAAGAGGATAAGACGTGAGAGAATAGGACCAATCAAGTGTGACAGTGGGAAAGTGTGTATGGAACCACAGGAAATAGCAGAGGTACTTAATGAATACTTTACTTCAGTATTCACTGTGGAAAAGGATCTTGGTGATTGTAGTGATGACTTGCAGCAGACTGAAAAGCTTGAGCATGTAGATATTAAGGAAGAGGATGTGCTGGAGCTTTTGGAAAGCATCAAGTTGGATAAGTCTCCGGGACCGGACGAAATGTACCCCAGGCTACTGTGGGAGGCGAGGGAGGAGATTGCTGAGCCTCTGGCGATGATCTTTGCATCATAAATGGGGACAGGAGAGGTTCCCGAGGATTGGAGGGCTGTGGATGTTTTATTCAAGAAAGGGAGTAGGGATAGCCCAGGAAATTATAGACCAGTGAGTCTTACCTCAGTGATTGGTAAGTTGATGGAGAAGATCCTGAGAGGCAGGACTTATGAACATTTGGAGAGGTATAATATAATTCGGAGCTGTCAGCATGGCTTTGTAAAGGGCAGGTCGTGCCTTACGAGACTGAATAAATTTTTTGAGGGTGTGGCTAAACACATTGATGAAGGAAGAGCAGTAGATGTAGTGTATATGGATTTCAGCAAGGCATTTGATAAGGTACCCCATGCAAGGCTTATTGAGAAAGTAAGGAGGCATGGGATCCAGAGGGACCTTGCTTTGTGGATCCAGAACCGGCTTGCCCACAGAAGACAAAGAGTGGTTGTAGACGGGTCATATTCTGCATGGAGGTCGGTCACCAGTGGAGTGCCTCAGGGATCTGTTCTGGGACCCTTACTCTTTGTGATTTATATAAATGACCTGGATGAGGAAGTGGAGGGATGGGTTAGTAAATTTGCTGATGACACAAAGGTTGGAGGTGTCGTGGATAGTGTGGAGGGCTGTCAGAGGTTACAGCGGGACACTGATAAGATGCAAAACTGGGCTGAGAAGTGGCAGATGGAGTTCAACCCAGATAAGTGTGAGGTGGTTCGTTTTGGTTGGTCAAATATGATGGCAGAATATAGTATTAATGGTAAGACTCTTGGCAGTGTGGAGGATCAGAGGGATCTTGGGGTCCGAGTCCATAGGACACTCAAAGCAGCTGCGCAGGTTGACTCTGTGGTTAAGAAGGCGTACGGTGTATTGGCCTTCATCAATCGTGGGATTGAATTTAGGAGCCGGGAGGTAATGTTGCAGCTCTATAGGACCCTGGTCAGACCCCACTTGGAGTACTGTGCTCAGTTCTGGTCGCCTCACTACAGGATGTGGAAACCATAGAAAGGGTGCAGAGGAGATTTACAAGGATGTTGCCTGGATTGGGGAGCGTGCCTTATGAGAATAGGTTGAGTGAACTCGGCCTTTTCTCCTTGGAGCGACGGAGGGTGAGAGGTGACCTGATAGAGGTGTACAAGATGATGAGAGGCATTGATCGTGTGGATAGTCAGAGGCTTTTTCCCAGAGCTGAAATGGTTGCCACAAGAGGACACAGGTTTAAGGTGCTGGGGAGTAGGTACAGAGGAGATGTCAGGAGTAAGTTTTTTTACTCAGAGAGTGGTGAGTGCGTGGAATGGGCTGCCGGCGACGGTGGTGGAGGCGGATACGATAGGGTCTTTTAAGAAGCTCTTAGATAGATACACGGAGCTTAGAAAAATAGAGGGCTATAGGTAAGCCTAGTAATTTCTAAGGTAGGGACATGTCCAGCACAACTCTGTGGGCCGAAGGGCCCGTATGGTGCTGTAGGTTTTCTATGTTTCTGTTCCAGAATAGCTGATCCCCTTGGGGGCCCAACCACGGGCTGCCCCAAAAAGCATTCTTGTAGGCACTCTAGATGTCCCACCCCCCCTCCGAGAATCCAGCACCAATCTGATTTCCCCCCAATCCACCGGCACACAGGAATACCCCTGGCCTATTGTAACACTGCCATTTCGGCCATGCATTTCCTACCTCCCGTTGTAATTTGTAGACCGCGTCCTCACTATTACGGAACTTCCACCAGGGTCCTTAGCCCCCTGCTGTTCCATCCACAATGATTCCACACCTCCCGACACTACGTCACCTCTTTCTCATGACCTGATTTAATTTTTTTTTAAAAACCAACAGAGCAACGCCACCCTCTCTGCCTGTCCTTTCGATGCAACGTGTATCCTTGGACGTTAAGCTCCCCCGGCTATAATCGTCCTTCAGCCACGACTCAGTGATGCCTGCAGCATCATTACCTGCCAATCTGTAACTGTACTGCAAGTTCATCCACCCGATTCCATATACTGCACAATAGACAGTAGGTGCAGCAGTAGGCCATTCGGCCCTTCTAGCCAGCACCGCCATTCACTGTGATCATGGCTGATCATACACAATCAGTACCCCCCGTTCCTGCCCTCCCCCCATATCCCTTGACCCCGCTATCTATAAGAGCTCTATCTAACCCTCTCTTGAAAGCATCCAGAGAATTGGCCTCCACTGCCTTCTGGGGCAGAGCATTCCACAGGTCCACAACTCTCTGGGTGAAAAAGTTTTTCCTCGACTCTGTTCTAAATGGCCTACCCCTTATTCTTAAACTGTGGCCTCTGGTTCTGGACTCACCCATCAGCGGGAACATGCTTCCTGCCTCCAGCGTGTCCAATCCCTTAATAATCTTATACGTCTCAATCAAATCCCCTCTCATCCTTCTAAATTCGAGTGTATACAAACCCAGTCGCTCCAATCGTTCAACATATGACAGTCCCGCTATTCCGGGAATTAACCTCGTGAACCTACGCTGCACTCCCTCAATAGCAAGAATGTCCTTCCTCAAAATTTGGAGACCAAAACTGCACACAATACTCCAGGTGGGGTCTCACCAGGGCCCTGTACAGCTGCAGAAGGACCTCTTTGCTCCTGTACTCAACTCCCCTTGTTATGAAGGCCAACGCGCCATTTGCTTTCTTCACTGCCTGCTTGCACGCGTTCAAATATAACGCCTCCAGTCCTGTACTCATCCTTTCTGATTTTGTCCACCTTTTACACGTTGCAATTCATCCTGCTGGCTGCAATTCTGCCCCATCAGCAGCCCCTCTCCTCACTCCACGTTGCCTCTGTTTGTAAACCAGCCACCTCATCTCCAGCACGGTCATCCGCCTTTCCTACGATACTTCTTGCATTGAAGTACGGACAGCTCAGGACACCAGCTCAACCTTTCGACTCCTAACCTTGTCTGAGGTCTTACCAACATCCGTCTCCACAACCTCTCCACTAACCGTTCCCATCCCCCCTGTAACTCTAGTTTAAACCCCACCGTGCAGCATTAACAAACCTTCCCGCTGGGATATTAATCACCCTCCAGTTCAGGAGCAAACCGTCCCTTCCGTACAAGACCCACCTTCCCTGGAAGAGGGCCCGATGATCCTAAAAAATCTCATGCCCTCCCTCCTACGCCAAATCCTTAGCAACATTCCACCCTGAAGGTGGAATCTCATGTGGATAGGGTGGTGAAGAAAGCTTTTGGTATGCTGGCCTTTATAAATCAGAGCATTGAGTATAGGAGTTGGGATGTGTAATGTTAAAATTGTACAAGGCATTGGTGAGGCCGAATTTGGAGTATTGTGTACAGTTCTGGTCACCGAATTATAGGAAAGATGTCAACAAGATAGAGAGAGTACAGAGGAGGTTTACTAGAATGTTACCCGGGTTTCAGCAGCTAAGTTACAAGGAAAGGTTGAACAAGTTAGGTCTTTATTCTTTGGAGCATAGAAGGTTGAGGGGGGGACTTGCTAGAGGTATTTAAAATTATGAGGGGGATAGATAGAGTTGACGTGGATAGGTTTTTTCCATTGAGGGTAGGGGAGATTCAAATAGGGGGGCATGAGTTGAGAGTTAGGGGGCAAAAGTTTAAGGGCAACACGAAGGGGAATTTCTTTACTCGGAGAGTGGTAGCTGTGTGGAACGAGCTTCCAGTAGAAGTGGTAGAGGCAGGTTCGGTATTGTCATTTAAAGTAAAATTGGATAGGTATATGGACAGGAAAGGAATGGAAGGTTATGGGCTGAGTGCAGGTCGGTGGGACTAGGTGAGAGTAAGCGTTCGGCACGGACTAGAAGGGCGGAGATGGCCTGTTTCTGTGCTGTAATTGTTATACTAAACTGTATAATCTTCCTAGCTCTGGCCTCGCTAGCACGTGGCACGGGCAGCAATCCTGAGATCACAACCCTAGAGGTCCTGCCCTCTAATCTTAAACACAACGTACACTGCAGATGCCGGGGTCAAAGCAAGGCGTACCACACGCTGGAGGAACTCAGCAGGCCGGGGCAGCGTCCGTGGAGACGAGCGGTCAACGTGCCCTGACCGAGGGCCTCGGCCCGAAACGTTGACCGCTCGTCTCCACGGACGCCGAGTTCCTCCAGTGTGTCGTACGTGCTGCCCTTTAATTCAGCACCGAGCTCCCCGAACCTCGTCGCTCATCCTCCCCGGGCCACTGGCATCTACACGGACCACCACTTCCGGCCGTTCACCCTCCCGCCTAAGAATGCCAAGGGAATCCGGGATTTTCCAGGCACCGGCTCCCAGGAGGCAACATGCCACCCAGGAATTCCATTCCGGCCTCAGAACCTCCCGTTTGTTCCCATAACTAACGAACCCCCTATCACCACAGCGTGTCTCCTTCTCCCCCCCCCCTTCCCTACTGAGTCACAAAGGCAGATTTGGTGCCAGGGACCCCCACTGCTGTGCCTTTCCTCTGCTAGGTCATTCCCCTCACCGTGTCCAAAGCGATATACCCGTTGTTGAGGGGCACGGCCACAGGGGTACCCTGCACTGGCTCCTTAACCCCTTTCCTCTTCCTGACTGTCACTCAGTTTCCTGTGTCCCCGGAGTTCATCCGGTTCCAGCTCCAACTCCTTAACGCGGATTGTTAGAAGCTGCAGCCGGATGCACTTAGGCCCGAAGACCAGAAGACATAGGAGCAGAATGAGGCCATTTGGCCCATCCAGTCTGTTCCACCATTCAATCATGGCTGATCATTTTTTTCTATCTCCTCCTCAACCCCAGTTCCCGGCCTTCTCCCCGTAACCTCTGACACCGTGCCCAATCAAGAACCTGTCAATCTCTGCCTTAAATCCACCCAACGACCCGGCCTCCACAGCTGTATGTGGCAACAAATTCCACAAGTTCACCACCCTCTGGCGAAAGAAATTTCTCCGCATCTCTGTTCTAAATGGAAGCCCCCCTATCCTGAGGCTGTGCCCTCTTGTCCTAGACTCCCCCACCAGGGGAAACATCCTTTCCACATCCACTCTATCTGTGTCCTCTGGTCCTAGACTCCCCCACTATAGGAAACATCCTCTCCACATCCACTCTATCTGTGCCCTCTTGTCCTAGACTCCCCCACCATGGGAAACATCCTCTCCACATCCACTCTATCTGTGCCCTCTTGTCCTAGACTCCCCCACCATGGGAAACATCCTCTCCACATCTACTCTGTCTAGGCCTTCCAACATTCGAAAGTTTTCAATGAGATCCCCCTCATCCTTCTGAATTCCAGTGAGTACAGACCCAGAGCCATCAAACGTTCCTCGTACGATGACCCTTTCATTCCTGGAATCATCCTTGTGAACCTCCTCTGGACCCTCTCCAATGCCAACGCATCTCTTCTAAGATGAGGGGCCCAGAACTGTTCACAATACTCAAGGTGAGGCCTCCCCGGCGCCTGATGAAGCCTCAGCGTCACATCCCTGCTCTTGTATTCTAGACCTCTTGAAATGAATGCTAACATTGCATTTGCCTTCCTCACCACCGACTCAACCTGCAAGTTAACCTTCAGGGTGTTCTGCACAAGGACTCCCAAGTCCCTCTGCATCTCAGATTCCCGGATTTTCTCCCTGTTTGGAAAATAGTCCGCACATTTATTTCTACTACCAAGGTGCATGACCGTGCATCTTCCAACATTGTATGTCATTTGCCATTTTGTTGCCCATTCTCCTAATCTCTCTAAATTCCTCTGCATCCTGCCTGTTTCCTCAACACTACCTGCCCCTCCACCACCAATCTTCATATCATCTGCAAACTTGGCAACAAAGCCACCTATTCCATCATCCAAGTAATTGATACACAGCATGAAAAGAAGCGGTCCCAACACCGATCCCTGCGGAACACCACTAGTCACTGGCAGCCGACCAGAAAAGGATCCTTTTATTCCCACTCGCTGCCTCCTACCAATCAGCCAATGCTCGAACCGCGTTAGTAACTTCCTTGGTGAGCAGCCTCATGTGTGAAACTTGTCAACGGCCTTCTGAAAGTCCAAATATACAACACCCACTGCATCCCCTTTAATCCGTAATCTGCTCGAAGAATTCCAACAGGATCGTCAGGCAGGATTTTCCCCGAAGGAAACCACGCTGACTTTGTCCTATCCTGTCCTGTGTCACCAAGTTTATCCTTAACAAATGATTCTAACATCTTCCTAACCACTGAGGTCAGGCTAACTGGTCTATAATTTCCTTTCTGCTGCCTTCCTCCTTTCTCAAAGAGTGGAGCGACATTTGCAGTTTTCCAGTCCTCTGGCACCATGCCGGAGTCCAACGATTTTTGAAAGGTCGTTGCTAAAGCTGCCACAATCTCTAACGCTGCCTCTTTCAGAACCCTAGGGTGCAGTTCCTCTGGTCCGGGTGACTTGTGAACCTTTAGGTCTTTCAGCTTTCTGAGCACCTCCTCCCTTGTAACAGTAACTGCCCCCACTTCTCTTCCTTCGCACACTACAACATCAGGCACACTGCTAGTGTCTTCCACAGTGAAGACTGATGTAAAATACTCATTAACTTCATCAGCCATCTCCTTGTCCCCTGTTATTATTTCTCCCGCCTCATTTTTCTAGCGGTCCTACGTCCACTCTCATTTCTCTTTTACTTTTAACATACTTGAAAAAACTTTTACTGTCCACTTCGATATTATTTGCTGGCTCGCTTCCATATATCATCATTTCCCTTCTAATGATTTTTTTTTAGCTGCTCTCTGTACATTTTTAAAAACTTCTCAATCTTCTATATTCTCACTAATTTTTGCTTTGTTGTGTGCCCTCTCTTTCGCTTTTACAAGAGCTTTGACTTCCCTTGTCAGCCACGGTTGTACTATTTTACCATTTGAGTATTGCTTCATTTTTGGAACACACATGTCCTGCACCTTCCTCATTTTTCCCAGAAATGCACACCATCGCTGCTCTGCTGTCATCCCCGCCAACATCACCTTCCAATTTACTTTGGCCAACTCCTCTCTCATGCCACCGCAATTTCCCTCACTCCGCTGAAACACTGCTACATCAGACTTTACCTTCTCCCTGTCAGATTGCAAGTTGAACACAATGATATTGTGATTACTGCCTCCTAAGGGTTCTTTTACCTTAAGCTCCCTAATTACCTCCGGTTCATTACGTAACTCCCAATCCAGTGTAGCTGATCCCCTAGTAGGCTCAACAACAAACTGCTCTAAAAAGCCATCTCTTATGCATTCAGCAAACTCACTCTCTCGAGATCCATTACTAACCTGACTTTCCCAATCGACCTGCATGTTAAAATCTACAATCATTAATGTACAATATACATTAATGATTTAGATGAAGGGATTAAAAGTAACATTAGCAAATTTGCTGATGACACGAAGCTGGGTGGCAGTGTGAAATGTCAGGAGGATGTTATGAGAATGCAGGGTGACTTGGACAGGTTGGGTGAGTGGGCAAATGTATGGCAGATGCAGTTTAATGTGGATAAATGTGAGGTTATCCACTTTGGTGGCAAGAACGGGAAGGCAGATTACTATCTAAATAGAGTCAAGTTAGGAAAAGGGGAAGTACAACGAGATCTAGATGTTCTTGTACATCAGTCAATGAAAGCAAGCATGCAGGTACAGCAGGCAGTGAAGAAAGCTAATGGCATGCTGGCCTTTATAACAAGAGGAATTGAGTATAGGAGTAAAGAGGTCCTTCTGCAGCTGTACAGGGCCCTGGTGAGACCCCACCTGGAGTACTGTGTGCAGTTTTGGTCTCCAAATCTGAGGAAGGACATTCTTGCTATTGAGGGAGTGCAGCGTAGGTTCACGAGGTTGATTCCCGGGATGGCGGGACTGTCATATGTTGAAAGATTGGAGCGACTGGGCTTGTATACACTGGAATTTAGAAGGATGAGAGGGGATCTGGTTGAAACATATAAGATTATTAAGGGATTGGACACACTGGAGGCAGGAAGCATGTTCCCGCTAATGGGTGAGTCCAGAACTAGAGGCCACAGTTTAAGAATAAGGGGTAGGCCATTTAGAACAGAGATGCGGAAAAACTTTTTCACCCAGAGAGTGGTGGATATGTGGAATGCTCTGCCCCAGAAGGCAGTGGAGGCCAAGTCTCTGGGTGCATTCAAGAGAGAGTTAGATAGAGCTCTTAAAGATAGCGGGGTCAAGGGATATGGGGAGAGGGCAGGAACGGGGTACTGATTGTGTACGATCAGCCATGATCACAGTGAATGACGGTGCTGGCTAGAAGGGCTGAATGGCCTACTCCTGCACCTACTGTCTATTGTCTCCCATGACTATCATAACATTGTCCTTTTGACTCGCCTTTTCTATTTCCTGTTGTAATCTGTGGTCCACCTCCCAGCCACTGTTGGGAGGCCTGTATATAACTGCCATCAGGGTCCTTCTACACTTCAATTTCTTAACTCAGCCCACAGGGGTTCAACATCTTCTGATCCTATGTCACATCTTTCTAATGATTTGATGCCATTCATAACCAGTAGAGCCACACCACACCCTCTGTCTACCTTCCTATCCCTCCGATACAACGTGTAACCTTGGACGTTCAGCTCCCAACTACAACCATCCATCAGCCACGATTCAGTGATGGCCACAACATCATACCTGGCCATCAGTAATAGTGCAACAAGATCGTCCACCTTATTTCCTATACTCCGCACATTTAGATACAACACCTTGAGTATCGTATTTGCCGTCCTTTCTGACTCTGCATCCCGAGTGATTCGATACTCAGCCTGTTGGCTACGGCTCAGCCCCATCACCCGCCTGCCCCTCCTGACAGTCTGACCGCACACCATCTTTACTTTGTCACCATCCACCCTATCCTGTGTCCCTTCACTCCGGTTCCCACCCCTCTGCCAAACTAGTTTAAACCCTCCCCAGCCGCTCTAACAAACCTGCCCGCGAGAATATTGGTCTTCACTTTTGAACGGGTCATACCTCCCCCGGAAGAGATCCCAATGGTCCAAGAACCTGAAGCCCTGCCCCTCCCCCCACCCCCTGCACCAGCTTCTCAGCCACACATTTACCTGCCGAATCGTCCTGTTTCTACCCTCGCTGGCAGCCATCCAGAAACCACTACCCGGGAGGTCCCGCTCCTCAGCTTTCTACCTGGCTCTCTAAATTCTCTTTTCAGGATCTCTTTGCTTTTCCTTCCTATGTCACTGGTACCAATATACACCAAGGCATCTGGCTGCTCTCCCTCCCTCTCCAAAATGTTGTGGACGCCATCTGAGACGTCCCTGACCCTGGCACCTGGGGGGGGGGGGGGAGGCAACATACCACCCGGGAGTCCACAGAACCTCCTGTCTGTCCCCCTCACTATCGAGTCCCCTATCACTCCCTCTCCCTCCTCCTCTCCCCCTTTCCCTTCTGCTCCACGGACCCGTGCTCAGTGCCTGTAACCCGGTCGCCCCGGCGTTCTCCACGGAAGTATCCAAAGCAGGATACTTGTCTTTTTGAGGGGAATGTGGCCACGGGGGCGCTTCTCGCGGTTGTAGATAGATAGATAGATAGATAGATACTTTATTCATCCCCATGGGGAAATTCAACTTTTTTTTCCAATGTCCCATACACTTGTTGTAGCAAAACTAATTACATACAATACTTAACTCAGTAAAAAAATATGATATGCATCTAAATCACTATCTCAAAAAGCATTAATAATAGCTTTTAAAAAGTTCTTAAGTCCTGGCGGTAGAATTGTAAAGCCTAATGGCATTGGGGAGTATTGACCTCTTCATCCTGTCTGAGGAGCATTGCATCGATAGTAACCTGTCGCTGAAACTGCTTCTCTGTCTCTGGATGTTGCTATGTAGAGGATGTTCAGAGTTATCCATAATTGACCGTAGCCTACTCAGCGCCCTTCGCTCAGCTACCGATGTTAAACTCTCCAGTACTTTGCCCACGACAGAGCCCGCCTTCCTTACCAGCTTATTAAGACGTGAGGCGTCCCTCTTCTTAATGCTTCCTCCCCAACACGCCACCACAAAGAAGAGGGCGCTCTCCACAACTGACCTATAGAACATCTTCAGCATCTCACTACAGACATTGAATGACGCCAACCTTCTTAGGAAGTACAGTCGACTCTGTGCCTTCCTGCACAAGGCATCTGTGTTGGCAGTCCAGTCTAGCTTCTCGTCTAACTGTACTCCCAGATACTGGAGGTCTCCCTGCCCTTCCCACGTCCCACAAGAGAAGCGCTCTCAGCTATCCTGCCCGGCATCCCTCCTGTCCTATCGGAGCGGATATAAAAATCAGAGGAGGGGGAGAAAATAAAACAACCTGGAGCTTTAAAAAGCTGCTTTCTCTGACTGAAACCTCTCCTGGCTGAACCCTCGCAGCCAAATGACCACTCTGACTCTGCCTACTCAGATGACCCAACTGCCTCCGACTTGCTCTAATCAGTCCCAAATACCGACTGGTCACTGCTGGTCAAAGCTCCTCTTTCGTGAACTGCCGCCAAAGCCTCCCCTTTTAAAGTCTCGATCGCCATCCTGACTGGGAGGTGGCTCTCTCGCATGCGCGGTCCGGCTCGGAGAAAACCGCTGCGAAGCGAGGCTCTTAAACCTTGAACGCGGGCCTGGCGGAAAGACAGTTCTTTCTACGCAGTGCCCCCCGGCCAACTCAGAGGAAACTGCCGCGAAGCTCCGCCTTTGAAAAAACCTCGAGGGCCGCCCGGTCGAAAGGCAGCTCGCGAACTCGCTCCCTGCCGCGGGTTTAAAGCAGCCCCGTGCAGAAAGTCTTAGGCCTTACATACAGCCAGGGTGCCTAAGACTTTTGCCCACAGTACTGCATCTGTCAACAGGGAGAGGAGAGCCAGTTTGTAAATCTGGCGGGAGCAAAGGATGTTGGGAATGGCGAGGGTGGAGCGCCGTGGGAGGGGTGTGGGACAGGGGGCAGTCGGGGCTTGGGGGGGGGTGGGTAGTCACACCCAGCCCTGAGACTCCAGACAAGGTCATTTGATTCCAAACAATCGGTTTATTGATCATTTACAGAACGTCTCTCTGGTGCTCCCCGCTCCATATCCCCTCTTCCCAACCGTGATTCCCCTCTCCCTGCCCCCCCCCCCCCTTTCCCACTCTCAGACCACAACAGAGACTCATATCAGAAATCAGGTTTTATCGTCGGTCACACATGTCATGAAATTTGTCTTCTTTTGCAACAGCAGTTCAGTGCAATGCATAAAATTACCACAGTACGGTGCAGAAGTCTTGGGCGTCCGAGCTGTGTGTATGTTGCCGGGGTGGGGGGCAGCCCGTAAATATTCAACATAGAATGCCCACAACTCCCTAACCCCAACCCATACGTCCGGCTGGTAGACACGTGCAATCCGTTGCCACAGACAGCTATGGAGGCCGAGTCACTGGGTATATTTAAGTCGTCAAGTCACCTTTATTGTCATTTCGACCATAACTGCTGGTACAGTACACAGTAAAAATGAGACAACGTTTTTCAGGACCATGGTGTTACATGACACAGTACAAAAACTAGACTGAACTATGTAAAAAAACAACACAGAGAAAAACTACACCAGACTACAGACCTACCCAGGACTGCATAAAGTGCACAAAACAGTGCAGGCATTACAATAAATAATAAACAGGACAATAGGGCAGTACGGTGTCAGTCCAGGCTCTGGGTACTGAGGAGCCTGAAGGCAGAGGTTGATAGGTTCTTGATTAGTCAGGGTGTCAAAGGTTACGGGGAGGAGGCAGGGGAGAATGGGGTTGAGTGGGATAGTAAATCAGCTATGATGGAATGGGGAGCGGACTCAATGGGCTGAATGGCCTAATTCTGATTTTTTTTTTTTTAAATTATGCCGCGGGGTAGAGTAGCCGTCCGCGTGACGCTTTTACAGCTCGGGTGGGGGGGGGGGTTGGGGTCAGAGTTGGCAGCTCAATTCCGGCGGCCCCTCGGGGCGAGTTCGCACTGTACTTCCCGCGGACTGTTCGGGTTCCCTCCCCGTGCCCCGCCATCCAAAGACGTTCCGGTCGGGGGGTGGGGGGGGGTCGATCGGTCATCGTGAAGTGACCACGCGATTAGGCCAGGGTTAAAGTCGGGGGCACGGCGGGAAAGGGCCTATCTCGCGCTGTACTCTAAAGAAGTAACGGAACGAACCCCCCCCCCCACCCCCACGGTCTCCCCTTACAGACGGGGACGGGAATCAAACTCTGATCGCTGGCTCCGGAAAGCTCGACGCGACTGTACCGGCCCTGCCCCAGATCTCCCGTATCTGAGGAATCTCCCGGGGATAGGGGCAGGGGGCAGGGGCTCTGCGGATCCCTTGCCTAAACGGTGTCGGCCCACGGCTTAAGGAATTGGGGACCCGGCGTGCGGGAGCCTGAAAAATCGGCAGTCGCTGCGGGGCTGCGGAATAGCACCGGAGAGAGTGGGCCTGCGGCCCACACAGCCGATCCCACCTTCAGCCAGGTGGTTGGCGGCGTGCTTCCTCTCCCCACGTTGCTTATTTTGAGACGCGGCCTGTCGTAATCTGCCGCGCCCGGCAACCCACCGGCTTAACCCGAGCCCGAATCACGGGGCAAGTTACGACGACCGGTTGACCTACTAACCTGGATGCCTGTGGACTGCGGGACGATATTTGGAGCACCCGGCAGGAAGCTCTCCCGGTCACGGGGGAGAACATTCTAGCTTCCCGCAGGCTGCAACAACGTTACGCTAACCGCAGTCTCTTGCTGGAAATCTATCGGTGCCTAGCCTTGGGCCACCAGTGACAACTGCAGTACCTATGTCCGGCTGCTAGTTATTGATGACAGCTTTAGTGGTCAGTACCAGTCTCCAATGTCCAAAAGCCTGGGGGCCCTGCACAAGGCCTGGGGAAACTGCACAAGGCCCGGGGACTCTGCACAAGGCCCGGGGAACCTGCACAAGGCCCGGGGACTCTGCACAAGGCCCGGGGACTCTGCACAAGGCCCGGGGAACCTGCACAAGGCCCGGGGAACCTGCACAAGGCCTGGGGACTCTGCACAAGGCCCGGGGAACCTGCACAAGGCCAGGTGAACCTGCACAAGGCCAGGGGAACCGGCACAAGGCCCGGGGACTCTGCACAAGGCCCGGGGAACCTGCACAAGGCCAGGTGAACCTGCACAAGGCCAGGGGAACCGGCACAAGGCCCGGGGACTCTGTACATCTCTCTGCATCTGGCTCCTTCACTTCCTCATCAGGAGTGCAGATCGGAAACGAACATCTCGCTCTCGCTGACAACCAACGCCGGCAAACCTCGAGGACGCGTGCCGAGCCCACGCTCTACTCTCTCCGCACCAGGGGTTCCCAACCTGGGGTGGCCAATGGTATTGGTCCCCGGTATATATATAAAAAAAAATATTTGGGAACCCCCCTCCCCCAGCTCCCACCACTCCACAATCATGCGGACAAACCCCCCCCCACCTGTAAATCCGCAACGACACGACTGTTGTTGGCAGAAGTCCAGGTGATAGCGAGGAGGCACGGAGGAGCGAGATAGATCTGTTGGCTGAGTTATTTTGCTACTAAAAACCTCGCACTCAACGCCAGTAAGGCCAAGGGAGTGACTGCGGACTTCGGGAAGGGGAAGTCAAGGGAACGCGCGCCAGTCCATATCGATGGGACTGAGAAGGCAGCAAAACCAGCGGCTACATTTCATTGGGAGGGCCCAGATACCTACTCCAGCGTCAGTCCCTGACATATCTGCCTCTACCACCGTCCCCGGCAGGGTGTTCCACACACCCACCGCTCTCTGTGCAAAGAAAAACCTGCCTCTGACATCCCCCCCCCTGCACTTTCCTCCAATCATCCTTAAAATTATGCCCCCCTCATCTTCCCCCTTCCTAGACTCCCCTCACTACAGGAAACATCCTCTCCACATCCACTCTATCTGTGTCCTCTGGTCCTAGACTCCCCCACTATAGGAAACATCCTCTCCACATCCACTCTATCTGTGCCCTCTGGTCCTAGACTCCCCCACTATAGGAAACATCCTCTCCACATCCACTCTATCTGTGTCCTCTGGTCCTAGACTCCCCCACTATAGGAAACATACTCTCCACATCCACTCTATCTTTGTCCTCCGGTCCTAGACTTCCCCCACTATAGGAAACATCCTCTCCACATCCACTCTATCTGTGTCCTCTGGTCCTAGACTCCCTCACTATAGGAAACATCCTCTCCTCATCCACTCTATCTGTGTCCTCTGGTCCTAGACACCCCCACTACAGGAAACATCCTCTCCACATCCACTCTATCTGTGTCCTCTGGTCCTAGACTCATCCACTATAGGAAAATCCTCTCCACATCCACTCTATCTGTGTCCTCTGGTCCTAGACTCCCCCACTATAGGAAACATCCTCTCCACATCCACTCTATCTGTGTCCTCTGGTCCTAGACTCCCCCAATATAGGAAACATCCTCTCCACATCCACTCTATCTGTGTCCTCTGGTCCTAGACTCCCCCACTATAGGAAACATCCTCTCCACATCCACTCTATCTGTGTCCTCTGGTCCTAGACTCCCCCAATATAGGAAACATCCTCTCCACATCCACTCTATCTGTGTCCTCTGGTCCTAGACTCCCCCACTATAGGAAACATCCTCACCACATCCACTCTATCTGTGTCCTCTGGTCCTAGACTCCCCCGCTATAGGAAACATCTTCTTCACTCTCTTTAGGCCTTTCAATATTTGATAGGTTTCAATTCTTCAATACCCCTCATTCTTCTAATCTCCAGTGAGTTCAGGCCCAGAGCCATCAAACACTCCTCAACTATTTACCCTTTCCTTCCCCGGATCCTTCAATGGATGAATGTAATATTAAAGCTAAGACTCTTTGGCAGTGTGAAGGATCTGAGAGATCTTGGGGTCCGAGTGCATCGGACACTCAAAGTTGCTGCACAGGTTAACAGTATTGTTAAGAAGGCGTACGGTGTATTGGCCTTCATCAACCATGGGACTGAGTTTAGGAGCCGAGATGTAATGATGCAGCTCTATAGGACCCTGGTCAGACCCCACTTGGAGTACTGTGCTCAGTTCTGGTCGCCTCACTACAGGAAGAACGTGGAAGCCATAGAAAGGGTGCAGAGGAGATTTACAAGGATGTTGCCTGGATTGGGGAGCGTGCCTTATGAGAATAGGTTGAGTGAACTCGGCCTCTTCTCCTCGGAGCGACGGAGGACGAGAGGTGACCTGATAGAGGTGTACAAGATGATGAGAGACATTGATCGTGTGGATAGTCAGAGGCTTTTTCCCAGGGCTGAAATGGCTAACACGAGAGGGCACAGGTTTCAGGTGCTGGGGAGTAGGTACAGAGGAGATGTCAGGGGTAAGTTTTTTACTCAGAGAGTGGTGAGTGTGTGGAATGGGCTGCCGGCAACGGTGGTGGAGGCGGATACGATAGGGTCTTTTAAGAAACTCTTAGATAGGTACATGGAACTTAGAAAGATAGAGGGCTATGGGGTAGGGAAATTCTAGGCATTTCTAGAGCAGGTCTCATTGTTGGCACAGCTTTGTGGGCCGAAGGGCCTGTGACGTGCTGTAGATTTCAGTGTTTTTTTTTGGAAGGTTAGTATTTTCAGAGGAAGTGGGGTAAGATGACAGACACCGAAGATTTATAGGTATTTTTTCTT